>NW_027056103.1:0-6000 GCF_011386835.1 Chrysemys picta bellii
AAACGCTGAGTCAGATAGGATAAAACACAATGAATTCCTCCAAGTGTTAGCTGAGGCTGTATTACAGGCCAAGTGAAACTTCTTAGCCTCCACTGAAGTTGCCAAATCCTGCCCCAAGGAGCTATCCAACATGGTAAATTGCTTCAGCAGGCCTGATGACCTACAACCTGCAACAGAATCCAGCACCAAGCACTGCAAAAAGTTATCATCGTACTGCACTGAAAAGATCATGCACACTTGGGAAGCTTTCTCAATACCCACTTCACCGGCACCCACCAATCAACAGCCTAACTGCATTCCTGGAGTTCTCTACATTCACTCATCAAGAGGTTCTGGACACCCAAAAGAAATCTTGACTCAAGACTTGTGAATCTGACCCATACACTTGCTGGCTTGTGAAAGAGAGAAATGATCAACTTGGTCACGTCTGAAATAGCCAACACCTCGTTCAGAGAATTAACCTTCCCTTCCCTTCCTCCTTCAAACACAGAATAGTTCGACCAGCACTGAAGACACCCACCCTGGATACATTTGTTCTAGCCAGCCAGTGCCCACTATCCTCTCCATTGGTAGATTCTTACCAGCCTTTGCTGCATCGATGAGTCTCTCCGATAGATCCCTCAGGTTGATGGCTCTCAGCACCTCCATGACTATCTTCTGATCATAGGCTTTCCTATAGTAGTAGATCATCTCATTGGTGACATCCACAGGCTTTGCTGTTTCCAGTATGTCCCAGAAAGCTGAGTTATAACCACCTTCTACTTTGATTGTATTCAGTGTGAACTTGAACGCTGAGACCCCTTCTGCCCCAGATCTTCCAGGGTTTCCAGCAGATGATATTCCACTGCCTCCTCAGACATTACCTGAGCTGACTCCTGGAGCAGAAAAAAATCAGGAATCTGCACCTGCATACAGACAACCCAAAATGCTTTCTCCTGGAAACTAGCACCTTTCTCTAATGCGCTCACAACTCAAAGCAACCCTCCCCCACCCCCATTCTCCACTATCATATCCACAAACCTGAGCAGTTCACTTAAATCTCAAAGCAACCCCCCCACACCAAGGACTTAACCAATTCCATCTCTGTTCTGCTGGAATTTACCTGACCTGTGCTTGTGTGACTGGAGAGAGAGAATGGAAATTGCAAAACACAGCGATGATACTTATGCAGCTCTATGAGAGTAAAATCTAGCAGAAGAGAAGGGATGGGGGAGTGAGATTGCCACTGGGAATTGGTTAAAGAAGCTGCATTGCACATTGTGCTGCAGTCCAGACTTTGAACTGTGCACGCGCGTTAATCTTGCTTATCTTCAAGTTGTTTTGGAAGGAGAAATGACTGCCTGGGAGAAGTGAAAAGTGAAACTGTTTCAATTGTTGTGCTTATCACCTGCTGTTTAATTGCCAGCCTTGTCTCTATAGTTGTCTGTTTTCCCCACTCCACCCCCTACTTATGACATGCTTCTCCTGTGCTGGTCTGCAAAGCCATTACCCTCTTTTCTCGTTCAGATCCCTCCCCAAAACCCACATAGACGTTCCTGGGACACATTCTGCTCTTTTAAAATGCAGGTATCAGCAACTTCAACACAATTCTTATCAGGAAGGACGTGGGGTCAAGCTGCCCTTTCTGTGGCACCTAGGGTTACCATATTTCAGCAAGCAAAAAAGAGGATGGGAGGAGCCCTGCCCTAGCCCCTCCCCTGCCCCTCCCACTTCCCGCCCCCCCAGAACCCCCAACCCTCCCCCCGTTCCTTGTCCCCTGACTGCCCCCTCCTGGGACCCCTGCCCCTAACTGCCCCCCAGGACTCCACTCCCTATCTAAGCCTCCCTGCCTCTTGTCCCCTGACTGCCCCAACCCTTATCCACACCCCCACCCCCAGACAGACCCCTGGGACTCCCACGCCCCATCCAACCACTCCCCACCCCCTGACAGCCCCCCCCAGAACTCCCAACCCATCTAAACCCCTCTGCTCCCTGTCCCCTGACTGCTCCGATCCCTCTCCGCACTCCTGCCCCCTGACAGCCCCCCCAGAACTCCCAACCCCTCTAAACCCCTCTGCTCCCTGTCCCCTGACTGCTCCAATCCCTCTCCCCACTCCTGCCCCCTGACAGCTCCCCCCAGAACTCCCAGCCCCTCACCCCCCCGCTCCTTGTCCCCTGACTGCCCCCTCCTGGGACCCCTGTTCCTAACTGCCCTCCAGAACCCCACCCCCTACCTAAGACTCCCTGTTCCTTGTCCCCTAACTGCCCCCTCCTAAGACCCCCCCCAACTGCCCCCCAGGACCCTACCCCCTACCTGTACCCTGACTGCCCAAAACTTTCTCCACTCCCCCCCCAAAAGCCCCCCCTGTTTCTTGACTGCCCCCTCCAGAACCTCCCTGCCCCTTCTCCTGCCCCCCTGGCCCCCTTACCCTGCTGCTCAGAACAGGGTGTTGGGCTCTGTGCGAGCCGGACATGTGGCTGCGCTCCCCAGCACAACAAAACCCGGTCGCTGGCCCTGCACAGTGCTGCCAGACCGGGCTGCAGGGGAGAGCTGCCCTTGTATCAGCACAAAGTGCTCTCGCTCCCGTTTTGCTACGCTGCATGGCAGAAACCGCTCCCAGTTGCAAAAGGGGAGGGCTGCACTTTGTGCTGATACACTTGCAGGGCGGAGCTCCTCTACAGTTGCTCCGGAGTCCAGCCCGGGACTTTCCTGCAGCCCTCCCAGCCGCTCGCTCTGATCTGCCGGGGGAGGGGGGAAATCCCGGACATTTTGAGTGCTTTACAAATTCCCCCCGGACGCTATTTTTAGCACAAAAAGGAGGACATGTCCGGGTAAATCCGGACGAATGGTAACCCTAGTGGCACCCTAAACCCCCCCTCCCCTCCTGCCATGGTCAAGCTGAGACTGCTGAATAGAACTCTGGAAAAACCCACACCTGGTTAATCAATAATCCGAAGGAACCTCTTGCTTGACCATTGAAACTGCTTACTTAGCAAATTTTCCTTAAGGGACATGTCATTCTATTACTAATGTATAAAAGGGGGGAAAGTTTGAGGTAGTTGGACTTGTTTGGGGACTCTTTTGAACTCGTTTTGGACTCTCCCTCTGGATACTTCTTGCAGTCCCCACTGGCAGACGGAAGATTTGGCCACCGGAAGCCTGCTGCTGTGTCACTGGAGAGCCACACTCTGCTTTAGTAATTATCAAGGGTTGGGGTGTTTTACTAAACCTGTTGCGGACGTGTGTAAGTGCTTGAGTCTAAGTTTAGCTTTAAGTGAAAGCACTCTTGTGTTTGCCTGTTTGTGCCGGCCATCTATCAGTCGGACGGCCGTGTCTCCCCTGGTTTATTTCCTGAAACCACCTTACACAGAGTCAAAGTTACCAAGAGCTTTGGGTTGACAGAACCCCGGGTAACAAGACAGGTTTCCAAATCCTGCCCCAACAAGCTATCCAGGGTGGTAAACTGCTTCATCAGGCCTAAGGGGCCTACAACCTGCAACAAAATCCAGCACCAAGCACTGCAAAAAGCTGTCATCCTACTGCACTGAAAAGACCATACACACTTGGGAAACTTTCTCAAATAGCCACTCCACCAGCACCCACCAATCAACAGCCTGCCTGCATTCCAGGAGTTCACTACATTCACTCATCAAGAGGTTCTGGGCACCCGAAAGAATTCTTGACTCCAGACTTGTGAATCTGACCCATGATTTTCCTGGCTTATGAAAGAGTAGTGATCAGCTTGGCCAGGACTGAAAGAGCCAACACCTCGTTCAGTGAAGTAACCTTCCCTTCCCTTCCTCCTTCAAACACACAATAGTTCGACCAACACTCAGGACACCCACCGTGGATACATTATTTCTAGCCAGCTACTGCCCACTGTCCTCTCCATTGGCAGATTCTCACCAGCCTTTGCTGCATTGATGAGTCTTTCCAACAGATCCCTCAGGTTGATGGCTCTCAGCACCGCCATGACTATCTTCTGATCATAGGCTTTCCTGTAGTAGTTGATCAGCTCGGTGGTGACCTCCACAGGCTTTGCTGTCTCCAGTATGTCCCGGGAAGCTGAGCCATCAGTTTCCTTGGGAAATACCAGAGTAAATCTCCAAATGTCTCAGGAGTTCCATTCTTTAGACTTTCTTGGCTGATTTCCAGGACATCACTCAGCTTTGGCTTACAAAGGAGATTGTGAAAAGCTTTCCCCTTCCCTGGAACACAAAATGAACATCTGATCTGAACGGCTTTCTGAAGACAGGGATTCCCAAACAGAAACTTTTGTTATTTCGGAGGTCATGTTGTCAATTCTGAATAATAACTTACAGGAGAAAATACAATGGTAACTGGCAAGGAAAGGCATATGTGGCTAAACCCACCCATTAGATCTGGCTCCTTTATTTTTTTTAGACAAATACTTTTTGTTTCACATTAATTTCTTGCCCCCTTCTCTCCAGAAGCACCATGAAGACAGCAGCAGGAGTTGGGGAGGAGGGGCTGATGGCATCTAGCCCTTTCAGGGCAGCACATGTGGAGTGCGCGGATCTGCGACCTGAGGAGGCAGGGGCTGAGATCAGAGCATGCTCACTGGATGATCTACAGAAAACACAGCTAACACAAAACTTGAAAAGCAAAGAACTGAAAAGTTAAGATGAACACTGTACAACCGCTTTCCCTCCAACCAGAGACACACATCTTAACCCTTCCACAATCCCCATACACCTCAGAAAACTGCAAATTTAACTCTGTCCCCAGTAGGGATCCCAACCTTCCAGCACCTCCTTCTACCTATTCGATGCCACTACCACTACCATATCAGACTAAACTCCCTCCCCTGTTCTTGACCTCCATCTCTTCTGCACAGTTTTGTGAATTCACTCATGCTTAGGTTTGAAGTTTTTCTTCAATTCAATACAAAAGCACCATGACTAGCAAAACCCATTCCCCATGCATCATATTAGCCCCATGCCTCATATAAGCCACAAGATTCAGATGTGGAGAACATTAGGGGGGCATATGACAAAAGGCAATATAGTATTCCACTCCTGAACTGTTCAGAAAGGCATCTGCATACTGGACCCAATGGAAGTAGTCATGTAAACCACTTTCCCTGTTGGATTACATCAGTTTATGTGGATTAATTTAGGATAAATAATGCCAATATTTTAACAAAATAATTACATAGCACCAGTGAGACCCCCAAAATGCTCACTATGTATACATTTCTGATTTTAAACACTCTGCATTTTTTAGACATAGGAGTATGCAAATCCATGAGTCTCTTTTTAGAGATAATCTTTTTCATCAGCTCCTTGGTTGTTGTTGTTGTTTTTTTAAGCCAGTTTTTATCTTAGATCTTGCAAACTACTTAATAGATTTACTTAAAAATCCAAAGAAAACTCAAGCTTCACTCAGAAATTTTATCCTGAAAAAGTGGGAATGAATACATAATTTTTCTTTAACAAACACAAAAATCACCAAGTTGAAGCCCATTTTAGTGGAAACTTTAACTGAGACATCACTACTGCTCTACCATACTAAGTTGCTCAGTCAGATAAACATTTTTATTAATCTCCAGTACAAATGTGCCTTTCCTGGAACTGCACCTTGGCAGGGTGTGAAGGATTGTGTGTTCCACTGAACCCAAGAGCTTTGCCACGAGGAGTTTTAACTCACAGATTCATAGATTCCAAGGCCAGAAGGGACCATTGCGATCATCTAATCCGTTCTTCTGTGTAACACATGCCAGAGAATGTCCCCAGAATTAAGCATCCAAACTTGATTTAAAAACTGTCAGCAATGGAGAATCCACCATGAAACTTGGTAAATTGTTCCAATGGTTAATTACTCTCACTGTTAAAAAAATTACACTTTATTTCCAGTCAGAATTTGTCTAGCTTCAACTTCCAGCCATTGGATCATGTTTATACTTTTCTCTGATAAAGTGAAGTTCCCATTATTAAATATTTGTTCCCCATTTAGGTACTTAAAACTGTAATCCAGCCACCCCTTAACCTTCTCTTTGT
>NW_027056104.1:0-6000 GCF_011386835.1 Chrysemys picta bellii
CACTTCCTCTCACCCCCCGGCACTACTGCCCAAAGCCTCCCAGCCCCGCAGCTGGAGGGGGCGAGGGCGGCTGAGGGGATTCTGGGGAGCGGAGCTGAATCCTCAGCTGTGTTGGGAGGTAGAACAGCTCTCGGGGGGACTGAGAGGAGTGGGGGCAGGAGTTCATTCCCCAATGGTGGGAGAGGGGATGGGAGTCACTGGAGAAGAGATGAGATTTTGTCTCGGGGGTTGGGTGGGGGAATCCGTCCCTCAGACATGGGGGGTAGGGAGGAAATTTTGCTGGCTCCCAGTGCCGTTAATCCCCTTTGTTCTCATGGGTGTCCGAGTCTCTGATTGATCCTTGTTCCCTGGCAACAGGAGGACATTAGAGCAAATGTGATGTACAGGCTCTTTGCTATCAGGAGATCTGGCCTGGTGCCCAAAGGACTGGAGGGGCTGTGCTCCACGTGGCAGCCTTGAAGACCCACCCCCCGCTTCACATGACTAGAAGCCCCCAGCCCCTGCCACAGGTACTGCTCTGTCTCACTGTGCCTGGGGGGGAAGGGCTGGGGGGAGCGGCCATAGAGCCCACAGCACTGAGAGAAAGCCAGGTCGAGCACCTCGCTCTCACCACCCTGCCCCACCCCGACCCCTGGAGCTGGGGCCAGGCCAGATACTGGTTCGGAAGAATCAGGCTGTGGGGCTGGCCCAGAAATGAGAGCATCCGCAGAACCAGGGGTTATGCTCAATAGCCGTTGCAGTCTGGGAGGGGTGGCCTGACATGGAGCCCCTCCCCTGTCGTCACTGCTCAGACCTTCCCATGGCCCGTGTCACCCCTGATGCAGCGGTCTGACCATCCCCCACCTCGGGCCCAATCCACCCACCTGGTATCTGAACCCTTCCCAGCCAGGAATGAAACTCGCCCCTAACAGTCTGGGGCAGGGAAGGATCCTCCCCATCTGGCAGGGGGGAACTGAGACGTAGAGGAAGGGCTGTGGGCCTGGTCACACAATCCTGGGTGGAGATCTGGGAAGTGGACTGGGTCCCAGCCTAGAGCCTTTCCCGCAGGGGCACTTTCACTTTCTGCCCTTTATTCTCCTCTCCAGCTAGGGGGTCTGTGAGTGTGAAATGAACAGGGAGGGTGATGGGGTCCTGGCATATAGCCTGGATGGGAGCTCCCCTTGGCTTGGACCCCAGGGTCAGAGACATCTTGGTCATCCTGCTGTCCTTCTTCTATTGCTAGGAAGGGAGTCCACCGATGAGGGGTCTTTCGGGCTCCAGTAAGCCATCCTCATTCCCTCCCGCATGTACCACCCTGCCCTGCCCTGCCCTCCGGTTTCCTCGCTGTTGCCTCTGGCTTGACTCTTGACTCAGGTCTCTGGCTATGACTTTGGTATGACCCTTCTTGGCTCCAGATTTTGGTTATGAACCCCGCCTCAGTATTTTCCTTTTCCTTTCTCTAGCCTCGCTCCAGTCCCTCCACCCACCCGCTCCAGCATTGCCTCCTCCTCCTGATCTTCCCCAACCCGTCGGATTTTGACTACCTGGATTTGACCTTTGGCGTGTCTATGGACTTTGGCTTGAGAATGGACTTGGATGATCTTTGGTCTGACCACCCGGCTTCGACCTCTGGCCTGGACTTGGACACTGGCTCTGGTTCTGCTTCTGTTTTGTTGATAGACTCTGATCTCAGTTTTGATCCTGGTGTGTCTAGCATCACTCTTAGCCAAGTGCCATCCATGTGCAAAAGGGGACCCATCACACCAGGTGTGAACCATGGCCTCACTACATGAGCCTGGCCCGGTGCTGCCCCTACTGGAGTTGTGCAATGGAAATGACTGAAAATGTAGGGGTTCCTTTAAACAACCTCCACCAGCATTCTTGACTTGGACACCCGGCCATAGTATAATTGCCCTACCATCAATCAAACCCTAACCCCTCCCTTGATTCCTTAAGCCCAACCCCTTGACCCCTTAGTCCCTCCCACCTGTCACCGGAAATCCTGCCCCATGGGGGTATTACTTCTGGGGTCAAGGCGGCCGCATGACCAGATGCAAAGGGATGTCATGTGACACCTCTAAGAACTCCTCCCATCACCCTCTACCAATCAGAATGGGTTTCATCCCAAAAGGACCACCCCGAGAGGAGATTTGACCAATCAGGGTGCCTTCCAGGGTGGGGGTGACCTGTCCAGAAGTGGGCCGTGTGACCCCTCTAAGAACTCCTCCCACCACCCTCTACCAGTCAGGTTGGGTTTCGTCTTGAAAGGACCATCCCAAGAGGAGATTTGACTAATCAGGGCGAGGTCCGGGACAGGCTGCCCTGTCCAGAAGTGGGCCGTATGACCGCACTAAGAACTCCTCCCAAGGCCCTCTGCCAATCAGAGTGCAGCACCATTACCCCATCAGTCCCAGCGCTGGACAGAAGAGGCCATCTCTTACCAACGACACATGTTTTAGAAATTGTGGAAAGGCTGTTGAGAGGAAAGATGAACTCCTTCACCAACCCCGTGAAAACTTCGGACTTTGTTTTAGCCCCGACTGTCTTTGACCATACGCAGAGAAAGCGCTACATCAGCAACAGTTTGAGGAGGAGGAGGCGGGAGCGACCGAGGGGAGCCCTTTGGCCCGGCTATTGATGGATATGCCGGAACCCGAACCAAACTGCTTGTGAGACACCCTGATGAGCATGGTGGCCTCTCTTTGTCCACCCCCTTAGAGGTGAAATGCGATCACGGCTTGCGGGAGTCACAGGCGGACAAGGTGAACGGAAAAGACAGCGCTCAGGTAAATGAACGATTAAGAAGAGACGGTCGAGGTCTTGCGGCCAACATAGATCTTTTGGAACACCTCATTGCCCATGACGGAAGATAGTACGTTCAATTCTGCCATGGCATTCAGAAACACACCCCATTGTTTAGGTACATGTCTGCTAGGAACAGAGCGCGTCTGGGTGATGGCCCTGCCTAAGTCGAGCATGTTAGAACCATTATCCACAGAACTTTTATACACAAAAGCCCCTTTATCGTTCCATGAAGAGATATTTTCGTCCTGGCCCAGTTTATTTAGCAATACTAACGCTTATTCACGTTATCCAACACCTCCTGAGCAACAGAGTCTGATGTCTTTGGTGTTTCTGGAGGTTTGGCAGTTACACTCTGTTCCTGTTCTGGTAGAAACAGACTTATTTTCCCTTTATCCACATCGTTCTGCTTCACGTACATTAGGTACTTTTGAAGCCCGGCGCTGTAAAGTTTAGCCTTTTTGTATTCGGCTACATCAGTTCTTTGAAGTACAGACTTCATTTCAGCATCCAGTAAGCGAGTTGCGGTCGTTCTAATATTTTCCTCTGCCAGAGGGGGAGCCCTTAATTGCTCCAACGGGTGGCTGGGCACCAGGTACATTTTTTCTGCATACTCCATTATCGATTAGTTAAAAGCCCCGTTATCAGAGGGATAGCAAAACTTAACAGAGGGCCGATAAACCCCCCAGACTTCTTCACCAGATGTTTCTTTCTTTTAAGTGAAACACTTTTATTACAAAAAGAACAGGAAAGCGTGCGTCTCTTTTTCAGCACGCGCACTTGATTCTGTGTTAAAGGTACGTTTCCTTTTAAGGTATTGAGCGCTATTTCTGAGATGGCCACTACTAGATCGTCAGAGGCCTAACACAGTATAGCCCTCCTTTGCTGCGGGGACGATTTGCTAAGTCATTTTAAAAGGCCCAGGTTGCTCTTCACGCAGCTAGACAGGTTTTCGGTCGGCAGCCCTGGCTGTTAAAAGGGGGCCTGGCAATAATTCATCTCTTTTTATACCCCCTGTTGTTCTTTTCAAAGTATAAACCGCCGGCCAGTCTGGAGGGAAAAGACCAGTTCTTAGTCTATAAGCTTCTGGTGTGGAAGGATTTAAATCCACCACCAGGTAGCCATAAGGTCTTTTGGTAGCATCCTCAAAAGCTTCTAGAAGGAATTGAGCTTTGCCGGGGTACATTTGCCGAGCGAGCGTAGCGATTTGTCATTTATCCCTGGGGTTTTGAACAGAACCATGTACTTTGTATTTAGGTTAATCGGGCGACTCTTTTTTCCCTAGCAAACTCCAGCATTGCAGGAGTTTTCAGTCCTTCGTTTTTTATTCACACCCCCTAGAGCGCATGCTCTGGGTTTGTGAATGTGTGTGGTTCTGCGCACGTTCAGAGCCTCTAGAGCGCATGCTCTGGGTTTGTGAATGTGTGTGGTTCTGCGCACGTTCAGAGCCCCTAGAGCGCATGCTCTGTGTTTGTGAATGTGTGTGGTTCTGCGCACGTTCAGAGCCCCTAGAGCGCATGCTCTGGGTTTGTGAATGTGTGTGGTTCTGCGCACGTTCAGAGCCCCTAGAGCGCATGCTCTGGGTTTGTGAATGTGTGTGGTTCTGGGCACGTTCAGAGCCCCTAGAGCGCATGCTCTGGGTTTGTGAATGTGTGTGGTTCTGCGCACGTTCAGAGCCCCTAGAGCGCATGCTCTGGGTTTGTGAATGTGTGTGGTTCTGGGCACGTTCAGAGCCCCTAGAGCGCATGCTCTGGGTTTGTGAATGTGTGTGGTTCTGCGCACGTTCAGAGCCCCTAGAGCGCATGCTCTGGGTTTGTGAATGTGTGTGGTTCTGGTCAGGGTCAGAGCCCCTAGAGCGCATACTCTGGGTTTGTGAATGTGTGTGGTTCTGCGCACGTTCAGAGCCCCTAGAGCGCATGCTCTGGGTTTGTGAATGTGTGTGGTTCTGGGCACGTTCAGAGCCCCTAGAGCGCATGCTCTGGGTTTGTGAATGTCTGTGGTTCTGCGCACGTTCAGAGCCCCTAGAGCGCATGCTCTGGGTTTGTGAATGTGTGTGGTTCTGCGCACGTTCAGAGCCCCTAGAGCGCATGCTCTGGGTTTGTGAATGTGGGCGTTTTCACTCACAGTTTCCTCAGGGTTTGGTGTGGCGGCGGCCGCTAAGGAACTGGAGTTGTGGTTGTGTTGTTGCAATACCTCGGGGAGGATCAAAAAAAAAAACATTTTACAAAACTGAACTTTACCATCCTTCTCACCCACACCTATGTATTTACTTAAAATACAAAACCTCATAGAACAACCAAACCAATAAGCAAAATATATTTACGGGGCTTCATCCATCCATCAATCACTGATGCTGGTGAATTTTCCTTTTCAGCTCTCTCTTTCCTTTTTCTTTTGAGCTTGTTTTCCCTCTGGTCTAAGGATCTCTCATGTTTTGACCGTACTGCGGAGCAAACAACATTATTATAAAACACATGAAACCGTCTTGTAAACTTAAAAAATAAAATATTCATTAAGGTGTTTTTCTATTTAAAAAGTCACAGCTTTAAAACAAATAATCCATTTCAGGCTGTACAACAAACACAGGTTTTGAGTTTATTTCTACCACTTAAAAAACAAAACAAAACAAAACAAACAACAAAAAACCCACATTTTTTTTTTTTAAAATACATCTCATTTTGCAGAATAAAAAACCAAACTGCTTTTAAAATCCATTTTAAAACATATTTTGCACAGTAAAAAACCTTGTTAGTTTGAAACAAACCAAGTACTTTTTAAAAACCTACACCTATGCCTTGCACAGACCCCTCTCACACACAAAACAGCAGCTTTATAAAACACACCAAACCAAGTTTGCAGCCCTATACTTTTCAATAACCCCCCATGCATTTAAATGGCCCATGCTTGTTCTGTCCCTCAGCCACGGGTGCTTGGGCCTTTGGGTTAGTTACTATTATTCCCCCAATTGCCTCAAACCCATTAAAAACAACACATTATGCACAGTAAAAAAACCTGTTAGTTTGAAACAAACCAAGTACTTTTAAAAACCCCACACCTATGCCTTGCACAGACCCCTCTCTCACACAAAGCAGCACATTTTTAAAAAAATACTTTTCAATAACGCCCCCACGCATTTAAAAGCCAATTTCAAAAAAGTTCCCTTTCACTATGGGATAAAGTGTTGCAAGCACATGCTTGTTCTGTTCCCCCCCATTTGTG
>NW_027056105.1:0-6000 GCF_011386835.1 Chrysemys picta bellii
AAAGCCTTACACCTGATCAGCATGGCCTCCGCTGCCTTGTGCATGCTGGACTCTGAGGGGTTAGTTGCTATGTGTTAGTCATTGTCTTCTGGCAACACCCTGCCCCGCTGTGTGGGCTGTGTTACTTCAGAAGCCCAAGCCACTGCTGAATCTCCAGCCCCAGCTGCAGTGGATGGGGCCTGTGGCTAAATCCAGACCACAGGCCTGGGGTTTAAAAGACCCTTGGAAAGTGGATTCAGTTCAGTTCAGATGATCCATGGTTGCCCCCAGAACTGGGACAGAGCAAATGTGGCCCACAGGTCAGGACCGCCGGTGGTGCTAATAACCCTTAGCTCTTCTCTTAGTTTTTCCTCAGTAAATCGCACAATTAGGAGGGCCTGACACGTGACTTTTGAATACTTGGGCTGGGCCACACTGCCCCGGTTCAAGAGGGGTCTCTGAACAGGAATAGCAGGGGGCTGCAGGTCAGGAGTGAGGGGCATCTGCAGAGCCATGACGGAGGGAACCCAGGACTGGAATAGCTGCGGGTCAGGAGTGAGGAGCTCTGGCAGAGCTGGTGGGGACAGACCAGGATTGGCATAGCAGGGGGCTGCAGTAAAGGGCACTGGCGGAACTGGGAGCGGGTGGGATCCAAGGGCTGGGATAGCGGGGGCTGAGGACAGGAATGAGGGGCATCTGCAGAGGTGTGAGATGGGGAACCCAGGACTGGAATAGCTGCGGTTCAAGAGTGAGGAGCACTGGCAGAGCTGGTGGGGGACAGACCAGGGCTGGGATAGCAGGGAGCTGCAGACAGGAGTGAGGGGCACTGGCAGAGCTGGGAATGGGAGGGAGGCCAGGGCTGGGGTAGCAGGGGGCTCCAGTCAGTAGTGAGGGACACTGGCACAGCTGGTGGGGGCAGCCCAGGGCTGGTGTGAGGGGCCGTAGCTGCAGTTCAGGGTTGAAATGCCTGTATTATGGTAGGACCCAGGAGCCCAAGTCATGGATCAAGGCCCCATTTTGCAAGGCGTTGTACATTATTCATTAGGTGCATTATGGTAGCGCCCAGGAGTGCCAGTCATGGGTCAGGGTACCATTCTGCTGGGCATAACAAAAAGATGGTGCTTGGCCCGAAGAGCTGACTATCTAATTGCTTAGCTTGGCCGTGGAAGGTGCTGAGGAGACAGGCCGGCAGTTCCCTGAGCGGGGCATGCCTTGGAGGGATTCTTTGTGTAGAACTCAGGATTTGAAGTCTTTGTCGTGTTGTCATCCCCCACACACAGTAGAGGGTCCCTGGATCCCCTCCAGTCAAGAGGTGCTGGACAGGATCTGTTCTCTTGCTGCACGGGGCCAGATCCTTAGTTCAGCTGCGCTCGTATCCAGCCTGGCAGAAAGGAAGGGGGATCAGAGCCATGGCCCATCTAACCTGCCCCCCCTCTACGATTGCTGACTGGGGGCTCTGCTAGGAGCACATCGCTAGCTGGCCTGAGAGCGGCCTCTGAGCCACTTCCCCGAGGGGTCCTTCCACCAGTCAGTGGGTCCTGGCTCAGGGCACAGCCGTCCCATCCAATCCCCACCACTAATCCCCATCTCTTTCCCTCGCAGAGATCCTCAGCGTTGTCTTTCGCAGCGTGAAGAAGGAAGGAAAATGGAAGGTAAGCAGGCCGGGCCTGCTGCCCTGGTGTTCCCCTGGGGATATGCTGTATCCATATATCGTGCTCCTTCCCCTCCAGCTTCTTGGAATTCATTAGGACCCTGAGGTTTTCCAGGCTGGATCAGATCCCTGCTCTGTCTAGCCCATCATCCGCCCCCAGCTAGGCTTGGGTATGTCTGCCTTCCCGCTGCGCTGGATCAGACCCAGCTGGTCCAGCTAGCCCCATATCTCCCCCCACACACACCGGATCAGACCAGTGAGCCAGCCTGGGTGGGAGGAGGAGCAGGAAAGCGCCAAGCATGGGGGCAGCATGCACCATTGGGCAGGCAGGTTATTGAGCCCCCGGCATGGACTGGGCTGGGGTGTGTGGAGCGGTGGGCTTGGCCGGTGCGGCAGAGGGAGCACAGGGGACTAGGTTTCCCAGTGGCTGGATCTGGTGCAGCGGGATGCTGGGCTGCACGGAGCAATGGGTTCATTCGGCACGGCAGGAAGGGAGTAGAGATGTTGGGCCGATGGCCTACAGGGCTTTCCTAGGGGAACACGGAGACTCCCCTCGTTCCATTTCTCTGTGCCCTGATCCTGGTTCTGTCCGAGGGCTTGGGAGCGGGTATCTGGTGGATCAGAGGAGGGCACTGGGAGCTAGGACTCCTGGGTTCTGTCCCTGCCTCTTGCACTCACCCTGTCACCTGGGCCAAGAGGCTGATCTCCTCCAATCTAGGAGGATGGAACCATTCTGAATGGCCGGGTGTCCCAGGTTTGTCTCCGACATCTCGTACCAGCCACTCTGCTCGGAGCCGCTCTCCTTGTTGCTCCTCACACAGTCCTTAGCACGGTCAGCTCAGCCAAGTGCAGGCTTGGTAACGGCCCTGCCGCTCTGCTGTGGAAGGGCTGGGCCGGGAGCCGTCGGCTCTGCCGTTAGCAGTCGCTCTGCTCCCTTGGCTGTTCCGTGGATGATGATGGTGGGCGGCTGGGCTCAGGGCAGTGACTAGCTCGTCCGAAGCGGCGCGCTCCCCTCTCGCTACTCCAGGTGTTGATCATGGACCACCCCAGCACGCGCATCCTTTCGTCGTGCTGCAAGATGTCCGACATCGTGGACGAAGGCATCACGCGTGAGTGGCCCCTCCCTCCCGTCTGCTCCCCCCACCAGGGCTCCCCTCCCCCTTGGATACACCTCACAGTCGGGGAGTTGACTTGTCTACATTCACGTTTGCATCTAGTTTCCCCCTTTTGCAGCCCCCTAGATGCCCTCCTTGCTATTGGTACCTTCCCAGCCAGATCTAGTTCCCTTAGCCCAGCGCTTTCAGCCCCTGGAGCCTCTTCACCGCTTTTCTCAGACCCCTGTTAACTCCTCGCTGCTCCTCCCCCATGCTGCGAGCAAGGTCCTGGCAGGAGAGGGGGAATGCTGGCTCCCTGCTCCAGGGTGGAGGAGCCCTGGGGTTGAGGGGCACAGAGCTGAGCCAGCGCTCTAGGGGGCTGTCCCCAGCACAGTACAGAGGGACGTTCCCTCCCTGCTCCGTACTGGGGCAGCATCGCAGCCCATGGCCCCACATCAAAGCTGCTGCTGCATTGTAGCCTGTGGAACCCCTCAGCCTGCTGCCAGCGAACATCCCTATTCCCCTTGGCTTCCCCTCCCCCTATCCCGGTGGAGAGCGGCTGGGGTGGGTGGCTAGGACCCACTGACCCGCGCCCAATGTCTGCTCTCTCCTAGTTGTAGAAGATATTAACAAGCGCCGGGAGCCAATCCCCAGCCTGGAGGCCATCTACCTGCTCAGCCCTGTGGAGAAGGTAGGAGCTCGGGCCTGGGGCAGCTGGATGGGGAGCAGGGGAGACCCCGGGGCAGCACCTAGTGCAGCCTGGAGGTGACGCCGTTCGGGGGGATGCGCAGCACAAGGTCAGGATGGGAATGGGGCCAGTAGGGGCTTCCCAAGAGGCTGTTTCCCCGGAGCTGGGCTTCGTGTTCTTTGCCACGTGAGGCACAGACTGTCCCCCAGACCTCTCCGCAGTGCAGTCCCGTGCGGGTTGGATGGGAAGGTGCAGCAGGCGGAGAGAGGCAACCTCGGCTAGGCTGACCAGATAGCAAGTGTGAAAAACCGGGACAGGTGTTGGGGGGTAACAGGAGCCTATAGAAGGGAAAAAACTAAATATTGCGACTGTCCCTATAAAATCGGGACATCTGGTCACCCTAAGTCCTCAGCTGAGACTCAAAGGGAAGGAGAATCGCTGAGGCAGAGGCTCAGGTGGCAGGGGCTGTGGGGGAGGAGGCTCCTGCGTCTGCAGCAGGGAGGCCAGTGGAGGGAGACCAGGGGCAGGGGGGTGAAAACCAGCCCACCTCCCGATGGCATCATGCTGGGCCCTGAGTCCCCAGGGGCTGGGCATGGGCTGGGCCCTTCGGGCAGCAGGGCGGGGCCTTGGCTGGTGCTGACAACCCCTCCTCTCCCCGCTTTGCAGTCGGTGCAGGCTCTGATCGATGACTTCCAGGGCACCCCCACCTTCACCTACAAGGCAGCTCACGTCTTCTTCCTCAGCCGTGAGTATCGGGGGGCAGGGAATCCCCCTGCCGGGAGCCTGGCCAGCGGCACACTGGAGCCTGGGGGTGGGGGGGGTCTCTCTCTGCCGGCAGGCCAGTGCGCAGCACCCTGATTACGCTCTGCCCTCCTGCAGGGGGATGCAGACCCAGCAGGCCAGACCGAACGACCCCACCGATCCCTTCCCCCCCTTCTCCCCCATGGGCCTGCCTCCAGCCAGCACAGCTCACAGACACCTGCAGCGTGCGCCCAGAAAGGCGGCCTCTGGCTACCATTCCCAGCATGCATTGCTCCATCAGTCCCAACTGGGGTTTGGGAATGGTATACCCAGAATACCCAGTGTGTCAAGGTCACATCTGCTTCTCCTCATTACAGCCCAAGTCCCTGTTCCTCCTTGTGCATCATGCTGAGTTGTACACTCCAGTCACTTCCCCCTGCGGTGGGCTGAGGGCAGGGTGTGAGAAAGGGACCGCGTAGGAGATATTGTGCCCCCGCCCTCCTCGCTGCTGATGCTGCAGAAGCCGAGAACCCGGCATGACTCTGGTTCAGGGGGATTGGACTCAGAGTTGACTCCTGTGTGGCCCTGCTGACCTGCCTAGGTTCCCCACAGGTGTGCAGCACTACTGCCCCTGCTGTGCCCGTCCTGGCCCCGTCCGTGGGGGCTGGCGCTGTGCTGGGGGTCCTGAGCCCTGTGCCTGTCACCCCCACCCACTGCCTTTGCCTTGCAGCGTGTCCTGACCCTCTGTTCAACAAGCTGCGGAAGTCACGGATCACCAAGGCCATCAAAACCCTCATGGAGATCAACATGGCCTTCCTGCCCTATGAGAGCCAGGTGAGGGGTGACCGGGCTTTGGAGGAGCAGGGCCGCAGGGCAGACGGTGACGTACGACACCCCACCCTTAGTGTTCCACATGGCTTGGGGCGGGGACACCTTTCCCTTCATGGGCCCTGGGTTTTACGCCAGCACAGGGCAGCAGGGACTAGCCGGCTGCTCACACCCTGTGAGACGTGGAATTGCTGGCTTGGATGTATGAGGGAGGAGGGCGCTGCCTCCCTGGCTTTACCAGCTCTTACTGACGGTTTATAACAGGCCTGCAAGACAGCCCGCACACGCCTGCCCTTTGCCCAACCATGCCATCTCCTCCTTGTGTCGTCAGTGGATTTCCCTCCTCATGCCCCTGAGGGGCAGGGCTGTGTTGTCAGTCCCATTGCATTGATGGGGAAACTGAGGCACAGAGACATGAGCCTGGTCTGCACCCAAAAGCTTTGTTGGTACGGGTTTGTTACGGGGACATGAGAGAAAAAATCCCCCCTGTAACTAATGCAGCTGTGCTGGCAGAACCCCTGGGTAGAGGCCGTTACGCTGGCAAAGCAGTCCTTTCGCCACTGTAGCTTATTTCATCTGGGCACCGGTGCCAGCTGTGCCAAGAGATGCTTTGGCTGGTATAAGCTGAGTGTGCCTCAGGAGGCTTTGCTGGCTCACCCGTCCCGTTGCACCAGCAAACCCTTCGTGGGCCGATACTGTTTTATTGGTGTCCAAGCACGTTTTCCCCAATGGCTCGTTCTGTTCATCCAGTGAAATAAGCGACAGCGGCAGACGCGCGTTGATGCCGGGTTTGCCTGTGGCTACGCTGGGGCTTTTGCCAGACTAGAAACATGTCCAAGCCCCCTCCCCCAACATTGCCTTCTCCAGGGCAGAGACACACCCCTGCAGCTCAGTAAGGACCTGAATCCGGGGCGTCTTCATCCCAGGCTGGTGCATGAATCTCTGGGCCGCTGTCCCTCTACCACAACAGGAGTGGCTCTGGCGAAGGGATCTCTCCCTCACTAGGGGCTCGTTCCGGC
>NW_027056106.1:0-6000 GCF_011386835.1 Chrysemys picta bellii
CCCCTTTGGGATCAAGAACATCAGACATCTCCCTCTTGTAGGTTTGTCTTTTAAACTCCAAAGGAGATGGTATAAATTTTCTCCTTTGGTTCTGACATGTGGATACAATTGTCATTTAGAGCTAATTCACGTGGAGATCAGACTCACTGAAATCAGAGTCCTGATTATCTGAACAGCACATTTATATTGTTTTTTTCTGTTGCAGAATAAGCACAGTGACAAGGGAAATGATGCCCATGCCGCTCGCATTCTGAGAAAGGGAAGCGATTACTTAGGTAAGAATAACATATTGCAACATAAAGGGCGTCTCAGAGTATTAAAACTTTTATTTCTATTTTTTTGAAAATGTATTTTGATTGTAAAGAAATGTGTCCAGTCGGCATATTTGCCACATGTGTCTGGGGGAGATCAAGGATGTGGATTGTTTCATTAATTTTGTACAGTGATGCGGTGCAGGTGATGGACTATTCTGGAGGTAGATATTCTAAGAACACTGGATCCTCAGCTGGTGTCGGTCAATGTAGATCCATGGAAGTCGATTCCCATTCATGCTACCTAAGCATCTGACCCATCATTCTTTATCCACAGCTGAATCAGCAACTCCCACTCCCCTCCGTTTAGTTCCTAGATTTATATCCTCTAGATGTGGGACTAGTCACACTCGCAGACTGCTGAAAGAGGGGAGCAGTGTTTTAGAGAAACCTCCCATTGTCACAGCCAGTGCGTATTCTGGTGCATGGCGTAGCAGATGCACTTTCAAAAGCCATCAGTCTAACTCCTTCCCCGTTGATATACATCCTGAAAAACAATCTTTAGAAACATGAAAACTAGCGATGGTCAAAACAATGGATGGAGCAATTCTGTCAGAAAATGCAAATTTGACAAAAAAAATAACATTTTGCAGGAATGCATTGATTTTGATTGAATTTTGGATGGGAACATGGCTAACCAAAATATGTTTTACTTTCTCATTTTGTTTTTATAATGTAGAAATGTTTTGCTCTGATAAGGTAAAAATGTTTCATTTTGAGTTTATCGTATTGTTTTATTTCATATTTACTTTTATATTATATTAAAACTTTAATAGTCTATATTATATTAAATATATTACATTACATTATTATTTTAAAATTACTGAAAAAAATCAATATTATCAAAAATATCTTTTCAATGTTTATGAATTGAAATTCTTGTTCGGAATTACCGTTCCTGGGTAAAGTTTGAAACATCAACATTTCATTCTTATTTGGAATGAAATCAAATTTCAAAATTTGGATTTAACCATGGAATGGAAATTTCCTTTTCTAATGAGCTCTAACTTAAACCAATAAAGAAAATGTGTAAGGCCAGATTCACCAAGGGATTTAGGCGTTGGAATGCTCAGTGTTATACTGCCTAACTTTTAGGTCCCTAGAAAATTTCTAGGATTCACTGTCTAAACAGTGTGTCTCCTCCCCCTCCCCCTCCCCCCATGGCCACATAATGACAGGACCTTAGGTAACATTGTTCCTCTCAAGCAATTGTAAAACATAATTTCCACATGCTACAACAGTTCTTTGAGTTTCATTTAATTCTTGTAAAACATTTGTGATACACAAATCAAGGCAGTAACACATAGAGCATACTCCTACCCTTCTTCCAATTGTTCTTCTCAATTGACTGGAATTGTCATGGTGACAAATTAGCTGGGAATGTTTTTCCAGTCTATCACCCTCTTAAGAGCATCCTTAACCTCCTTGTTCCTCAGGCTGTAGATCAAGGGGTTCAACATGGGGACCACCAGGGTATAAAACACAGCAGAGATTTTCTCCTGTTCCAGTGAGTAGCTGGAACTGGGTTGTATGTGGCTTAAGCTCACAGGTCCATAGAACATGGTGACAGCTGTCAGATGAGAGGCACAGGTGGAGAAGGCTTTGCGCCTGCCCTTGGCGGAGCGGATCCTCAGGATAGAGAAGAGGATGTACAGATAAGAGATTATGACAAACAGGAGGGTGGACATGGCAATAACTCCAGAGAACGTTACAAGCAAAATCTCATTGATGTGGTTATCAGAGCAGGCAAGCTTCAGCAATGGGTTAGTGTCACAAAAGTAAGGATTGATGATGTTGGGCCCACAGAACGACAACCTCAGCAAGCCACATGTGTGGGTCAGTGAGTTCACGAGCCCCCCTACATATGAGCTGGCCACTAGATGAATACAGACTCTCTTAGACATAACAGCGGTGTAGAGCAGAGGGTTACAAATGGCTACATAGCGGTCGTATGCCATCACGGCCAGCAGGAACCCTTCTGTGGTCACAAACACGACAAAAGAGAAGTGTTGGGCAATGCAGGCAGAGTAAGAAATGCTTTTACTCCCCACTAAGAAATTCACCAGCATCCTTGGAGCGAAGACTGAGGAGTAGCAGAGGTCAACCACAGACAGGTTACTGAGGAAGAAGTACATGGGGGAATGGAGTCGGGGATCAACCCTGATCAACACAATCATCCCAAGATTCCCAACCAGCGTAAGAATGTAGATCACCAGGAACGCCGCGAAGAGGGGTATCTGCAGCTCCTGACGATCCGTCAGCCCCAGGAGGATGAACTGGGTCACTATGCTGTGATTGCCCTCAGCCATTTATACAGGGGTGCATGAAACCATACCTGCCGGGATAACAAGAGTGAGCAGCATGGAAGAAGGAAATTTCATGGCATGAATTAAATCTGAATGACACCGCCGGGCTTGAATGTGGGTAGTGAATATCTTACAGGAAACCAGCCACCATGATGTCTGGGAAGAGTTGGGATGGACCTTTAGATTTACACTCACTTTTTAATAGGGCTGAGATTTTCAAGGCTGTCTAGGAGATTTAGACATCCAAGTCTCCATAAAATTGACTGGAATTAGGCATCAAGTTCCCCATAGGGAGTTTCCAGATTCATGTCTATTATCACAAATGTTCTTCAATGAAATATACCTGGCATGTGTTTGAGTTTGAGCTTGGTACTTTATATTGTCTGCTCACTGAGGGTAAATTAGAAAGCACTCATACTTTAAATCCTTCCGGATTAGGGTGACCAGACAGTAAATGTGAAAAATCGGGACGGGGGTGGGGGTAATAGGAACCTATAGAAGAAAAAGACCCAGAAACCGGAAGTGTCCCTATAAAATCGGGACATCTGGTCACCCTATTCCAGATAATCCTTTTAGATGACTACAATGTCTGTTATGTCCCAGTCACTTGGTTACTACTGCTTTGTAACACATCCCCTGGCAGTGTTGCCAATCTCAAGCATTTGAAAACCATGAATCAGGCTTCCAAACATCATGCAATTGGCTTAAAATCTTGAGATCTTTAAAAAATAATACACACGGGGTTTAGAGATGGGGCAGGGAAGGATAATTCTGTTTTGTACAAGATTTTTATTTTTCAGAATTTGGTTTAGGAACAAACCCACAGTTTTTGAAAAGTTTCTGAAAAAGGGAACGGATCCCTGGAGTCATGGACACTGACAATTTTGGATGTTCCCAGCCCCCAGAGCAATCGGCATGTGTGTCTGCTCCAAGGCCATGGACTCTGGAAGCTCTGAGGTTGCTAGCAGGCCACTGGGCAGGTTGCAAAGGAGCTGGGCAGGTGAACTAGCAGAAACCAGGCAGGATTCGGATGCAGGCAGAGTTTCCTCAATTCCATGGTGCTGCAGTGAAATTGGCCCTTCTTCACGAAATGTCCCAATTTCACTCAGTCAGCAAATTGCAATGGAACAATGTTTCTGGGCCCTGGAGAGAGTCACGTTTTCAAGCTTTTCTTAGCAACCCTTAGGGCTAGAAACATACTTAAAAAAAATCAGAGATTCTTAACTGATCACATGACTGAAGGACCTGGGGCTTTAAGAGAAGCACCAAATATCATGAGAATTGGCAACTGTGTCTTCAATCTATGCTATCCTTGCTCTAGGAGATTTCTGGCCACTTGACTCCAGTCCCAATTTCTTATGCCTACTAGTGGTACACATTGCCAGGTCCTTCGTCTCTCTAGGTCATTCGCCGTGACACAGGAATATGATACAGGTGGGAAATGGTGAAGAAATAATTTTGGCCCAGAAGCGACAATGGAAAGCAATGTGCAAGGCAAGGATCTGAAGGAGGGGGAGGGAGGATACTTGAAGAGGGAGCATAGGGGGGTTGCATGAAGCCACAGGTGAGAGAATGAGATAAAAGGAGAAATTGCTGTATAGAAGAGGAGTGTGAGGAGAGTGGAGAGAGAGAGAAAGAAAGAAGAAATAAGGCTGAAGAGACATGAAGGCAAAACTATGTAACGCCTCAAAAGTGAGACTTTCTCCATTTGTTTCCTTCTTCTGGCTTCCCCTTCCCCATTTTATCAAACACAACCAGCTTGTTTTCAATCCAAGGCCCTTCACAGGCTATCAACACCGTGAGGCTCATCTGCTATTGCAGTGTCATCTACCACCTCCGCCCTTCCAATGCTACCCATTGGTTCCATTTTTCAAACAAACACGGGCATGACTGGGGCTGCCGCAGTGCAAATAATTATTGTTATTTCCCCCTTATGATTAGAGATCGGCCACACCAGAACCCACCGGATCCCAGTGTCCATCTTCCCCCCTCCTGCACTCACACGCATACACAACACTGGATAATGGTCAGACTGGCACTAGGGGCACGATTCTGAGATCGGCCATTAATTCCTGGCTCTGCTACAGGCTTCCTATGTGATTCTGGACAAAGCAAAGATTTCCTCTTTGCCTCAATTCCCTCTTTGTAAAATTTGGGTAATAATCCTTCCTTTCGCCCACCCTCTTCTGTCTTGTTTAATAGACTGTAAGCTCTTGAGGGGGGGAACTCTCCCTTACTATGTGTTTCCAGAGAACCTAGTACAGTGGGGCATTGACCTCTAATTGATAACACAACAACAATAAATTACAGCCCTGACTTATCTCTATAATTGGCTGTAGCCAAAGCCCAGAATCTGAAAATCCTCAAAGGTTGCAGAAGTCGGATCTGAATCTGATTCCAGATCTGAAGTGTGTAACTCATATTCATCTCTATGTATAATACCGGATTCTTACCTAATATCCATCTGGACCTTTCAGGGTCTTCCATGAACCATATCCATTGCCCCTGTAATTTATCCTGAGACAGAAAAATGAACAATGTCTGTCTCAAGTTGCAAAAATGTTGCAAAAACAGCACATTTCCAAGTAAATGGAGAAAATGGAAAGTTATGTCCAGGAATCAGAACTGAAGGAAAATAGCTATCCCACCTCCACTGAAGGAAAGAAGTATTGTATCATAGCTCCTGGTGGAAGAGAGAGTTCAATCACTCTTCATCCCTAAGGGATCATGTTAGGGTACCAAATACCTTTATATATTCATCTCTGTGTCATTTAGAGATCAAGTCTCTGAAGTCACACCTCCAATTACAGTCTCAAGCCAGGCACAGAGGGGCTCATTACAATGCCCTCCTTGGTGCCCTAACATGCTACGTAGATTTGTTTATTTGCCTTTGCTTAGTTTTACGGAAAGCTCTCGCTGTTTTGCTAAGCCACAGGAAGAAGTCTCAAGAGCAGTGTAACTGCAAAGGAATGGCTCAAACTTTCTTTCCGTAGGGAGCACTCAGTGAATTCAGCGTCAAAGTTAGGCTTAAAAGAAATCCAGACATGTTAAACTATGGAAAAAGCGCAGTTACAACAAACAAACAACTGTAACTTTGTTCTGTGTAGAAATCACCCTACCCTTACAATTAGTGCCTAATAGTGCCTTACAATTTACCGCCCCTGATTGGGTCAAACTGATTTTTCATACAGTTTAAGGCCAGAAGAGGTCAACGTGATCATCTAATCTGACCTCCTGCATAACAAAACCTTGCCCAATAATTTATGTATCAAGCCCATAATTATTATTTTTTTTTAGCTCTCACACATCTTTTAGCTAGATATCCAGTTGGAAAGACTTCAAGTGACAGACAATCCACCATTAGCAGGAGTGTTGTAAGCAAG
>NW_027056107.1:0-6000 GCF_011386835.1 Chrysemys picta bellii
TGGGGCCATATGGATACCCGCTGACTTGAAGGTATAAGTTGTCCCCAAATCTGAAATGGTTGTGGGTGAGGACAAAGTCACAAAGCTCAGCCAGCAGGTGTGCTGTGGCCTCATCAGGGATACTTTTCCTGGCAGTTTGTAGCCCATCGTCATGTGTCATATTGGTGTAGGGAGCTTCTACATCCATGGTGGCCAGGATGGTGTTTCAGGAAGATCACCAATGCATTGTAGTTTCCTCAGGAAGTCGGTGGTGTCTTGGAGATAGTTTTACCGAAATATCGGGTCCACCTAGCTGAGAGCCAATAACAGCCAGACAGGGATAAGGAAGAGTTGCTTTATTCTGCAGAAGAAAAGAGAGCTTTGCACCTTGGTACAAAAACTCTGTCTTACACACATTTTACAGATTCTTTATACACATTCAGACCAAGGTCCTTGCAGTGTTAACACTTGATTGGTGGTGCTCAGACCCGTGCTTTTGCTATCTGGTCGGTGAAAACCGGCTTGGGACCAGCTCCAACTACCTTAAGGCCTTGAAGTAGGGTTACCATATTTCAACAATCAAAAAAGAGGACGGGAGGAGCCCCGCCCTAGCCCCGCCCCTCTCCTAGCCCCGCCCCCGTCCTGTCCTAGCCCCGCCCTGCCCCTTCCACTCCCTCCCACTTCCTGCCCCCTCAGAACCCCCAACCCTCCCCCCCACTCCTTCTCCCCTAACTGCCCCCCAGAACCCCCCCCACCTAAGCCTCCCTGTTCCTTATCCCCTAACTGCCCCTTCCTAAGACCCCTCTCCCTAACTGCCCCCCAGGACCCTACCCCCTACCTGTACCCTGACTGCCCAAAACCTTATCCACCCTCCCCCAGAAAGCCCGCCCCGAACTCCCGACCCCCCCCTCTCCTTGTCCCCTGACTGCCCCCTCCTGGGACCCCTGCTCCTAACTGCCCTTCAGAACCCCACCCCTTACCTAAGCCTCCCCGCTCCTTGTCCCCTAACTGCCCCCTCCTGAGACCCCCCCACCTGTACCCTGACTGCCCAAAACCTTACACCCCCAACCCCCAGACAGCCCCCCCCAGAACTCCCAAACACCCCCCCCCGCTCCTTGTCCCCTAACTGCCCCCTCCTGAGACCCCCCACCTGTACTCTGCCCAAAACCTTACACCCCCAACCTCCAGACAGCCCCCCCCGAACTCCCTGACCCATCCAACCCTCCCCCCTGCTCCCTGTCTCTTGATTACCCCCTCCCCCAGAACCTCCCTGCCGCTTCTCTGGCCCCCGGCCCCCTTACTGTGCTGCAGAGCAGCGCGCTCGGCAGCGGGGGAGGGCAGCAGGGTCGGAGCTCCAGACGAACAGCCGGTGATGTGTGAATGCAGGGCGGGGGAAGGGAGGGGGAGGAGGGGAGTGGTGTCAAGTTTCAGGAGGGAGGAGGGGGAAGTGCAAGCAGGGCTCTGGCTCTGGCTGTTGGAGCACCGGCTGCTCTGTAAGCCGCGCGCACGCTCTGCATGCCGGGGGGGGGGGGGGGGGAGGAGGGGACGTCCGGACATTGACAAATTCCCCCCGGACGCTATTTTTAACCCGAAAAAGCCGGACATGTCCGGGGGAATCCGGACGAATGGTAACCCTACTTGAAGGGAAAGCAGTTGAAAAGTTCAGGCTACTGTGTACTTGAAGTGTCTGCTTCCTCCTAATGGCCACTGGTTGACATAAAGGCTGCTCTGTTAAGGGGGGGGGGGGTCACTAGTAACTTTCACAATAGCTAGGAATGCTGCTAGCATAGGGTCTGAGGAGAGAGTCCACGTAGCCAGATAATCCTGCTGTAAGAGTGCCAATGCCTGAGATAATGGGGCGTCCAGGATTTCCAGGTTTATGGATTTTGGGTAGCAGATAGAATACCCCTGGTCAGGGCTCTAGGGGTGTGTCTGCGTAGATTTGTTCCCGTGCTATAGCAGGGAGTTTCTTGAGCAGTTGGTGTAGTTTCTTTTGGTACCTCTCATGGGATCGGAGGATAGTGGCCTGTAGAAAGTGGTGTTGGAGAGTTGCTTGGCAGCCTCCTGTTCATAATCCAACCTGTTCATGATGACTGCAGCACCTCCTTTGTCAGCCCCTTTGATTAGAA
Organism: Chrysemys picta bellii; assembly: GCF_011386835.1. Taxonomy (NCBI): domain Eukaryota; kingdom Metazoa; phylum Chordata; order Testudines; family Emydidae; genus Chrysemys; species Chrysemys picta. The sequence continues at coordinate 2,109 of NW_027056107.1, forward strand.
TGTCAGGCTTGTTTCTGAGGCCGTGGAAGGCATTGCGTTCTGTGCGGTTGAGGTTATGGGGCAAGTGATGCTGTTTGTTCACAATCTGAGCCTGTGCAAGTCTGTGGAAGCACTCTGTGTAGAAGTCCACTCTGTCATTTCGACCGTCAGAAGGAGTCCACGCAGAATTCTTCTTCTCGTATTGTTGATAGGAGGGTTCCTTTGGGTCAGTGCGCTGTTCAATGGCGTGTTGAAAATATTCCTTGAGTCGGAGACGACAAAAGTAGGCTTCCAGATCACCACAGAATTGTATCATGTGCGGGTGGGTGGTGGGGCAGAAAGAGAGTCCCTGAGATAGGACAGACTCTTCTGCCGGGTTAAGTGTGTGTTTGGATAGATTAACAATATTGCTGGGTGAGTTAAGGGTACCCTTGTTGAAGCCCCCTGTGGCATGTAGGAGTTTAGATCGTTTACTGCCCTTAACAAGCATCAGAAAATAAACACAGGAGAGAGAACCCATAAGTGTTTGGACTGTGGGAAAGGTTTCACAGAGAGATCAGCACTTCTTACACATCAGACACTTCACACAGGAGAGGGTCCTCATAAGTTCTTGGACTGTGGGAAAGGTTTCATACTAAGCTCACAACGTATTAGACATCAGAGAATCCACACGAGAGCGAGACCTTATATATGCTTGGAATGTGGGGAAAATTGTAACTGTAGCTCAAAACTCACTCAACATGAGAAAACCCACATGTGAGAAAGACACTATAAATATTTTGAAAGTAGCAAAAGTTTAATTGGAGCTCTCGTCTTATTGCACACCTCACATTCCTTCTTAAGACAAACCTCAGAATTGCCTCGACTGTCGGAAATGTTTCCTGTAGAAGTCAGCCGTTATAACACATCAAAGGATCCACACAGGAGAGAGACCTCATCGGTGCTTGGACTGTGGGGAAAGCTTCATTCAGCGATCACCCCTCATTAAAAGTCAGAGAATCCACAGAGGTATGAGAGAGCCTAGGAATAGCCAGACTGCAGAAAAAGATTCAATTTGACTTCACACCTCAGTGACCCACACAGCAGAGAGGCCTTGAATGCGGGGGAAGCATTAGGTGCTCCCGGAGTATCAAGCATCTAGAAATCTGTATAGGGAAGAAACCGCTGAGATGTTCTCAGTGCGGAAAACGCTCCAAGTGGAGCTAACACCATGTTGGACATCAGAGACTTCCCCACACAGCAGAAAAATTCTCTCAGGGCCCTGACTAGGCCATAGGAACAACCCCATTTCCTCGTTCCCACACACGTCAGGGGCTTTTGGCTCCCAAGCATCCAGCTGCACATGACTGGGATGAGGATCCAGCAGCAGCCGAGCATCAGCTGGTCAGTGACCCACTGGCTCTGCCTGGTCTCAGCAAACCCCAGGCAGAGGAGGAGACGCCCCGATCAGCCCCTCCTCCCTGCTGCAGCCCTGGCTGCTGAGCTGATGGGCCACAGGTCGGGGAAGGGAGAGAAAGAAACTCCACCAGCCGCTCCCTCTGCCTGGCTGAAGTTCCCCCCTCTCCCCACCCCTGCCAGCCAGGATCCCCCTGCCATGGAGATGAGGAGAAGGACACTTGGGCCAGACCCCACCTTCACTCTAGACACCTGTCCCCAACCCCCATCTTCCACCAGCCCCTGAGCTGGGCTTCCCCACTGACTTGAGCTGTTCCCTTTTGGGCAAGTGTCCCTGGGGGCTGGTAACTCCTCCCCTCCCCAAATCCCCCAGGGTGCTGGGCTCTGGGGGAATCAAATGTTAAGGGATCAGGACTTCGGGTTCTGAAGATGTCTCTGGGGATTGAATGTCTGGGGCTGGTGCAGCTTGATATCAGGGGGAACTGGGTGCGGGGGTATCGCGTGTTTGGGGATCATAGGATAAGCGCATTCAGACAGCACCACTGAGAGGCACTGATTCCCACAGGACCTTTTGTCAGAGGCCTGGAGATCCCACCTCTGCCTCCGCAGCATCAGCCTCTGAAGTTCTGGCTAGGCTAGGAGGTGAGGTCGGGATTAGCCAGCAGATCTCTGTGACCCTCCACCAGATTTCCTAGTGTAAACTCACTCTGAGCATCTCATGTGCTGTGACCAGTGTTGCCTCATTTTTTACATCCATGTGTGGAATGAATTTGGTTCTATGCACCAGTATGTGTGTAACCCTTCTGCCCATCTAAGTTGGCAGCAACAAGGGCCGGGTTCTGTATCTAGGGGTTCCGTTTCAATAACGCAATGCAAAACCGGCTCGAGCCCCCACCCAGTGACCTGGGACAATTACATACCACCCCCTGGGCGCCTCTAGGAGGCAATACTTCCCCTTTCGCAAGCACGGAGTCTGAGTGTAACAGAAAATGTTTAATAACATGAGGTAAACAACATCAGCATTAAATTGGAAAAACAACACAAACAGGCTGCATGAGCAAAAAACCCACCCCAGCAAATTGGGCTGTGTCCTTTCCCTTTGGTTCTTGAAACCAGCAACCCAAGAATCACCAAGGTCCCAAAAGTCCAGCAACCCAAGGATCACCAAAGTCCGAAAAGTCCAACAACCCCCCAAAGTCTCTGTCCCTGGTCAGTGCAGCCCCAGAGTTCAAGCGGGGGGTGGGGGGGAGGCACGCAGGGTGTTAAGGAGCACCTTACGTGATCCGAGGCCGACTGGCTGCCTTTCTGTGGGGTTCCGAGGCCGACTGGCTGCCTTTCTGGTGGGTTCCGCCGCAGCCTTCTCCACAAGCTGCTCCGCTCCACTCCACTCCACCAGCTGTCCTGTGAGCCGCTCCCGCCGTCCACGAACTGCTCTGGCAGCTGCTCCGCTCTGCTCACCGACCTGTGAGCCGCTCAGCTCTGCTCCACTTCAGCTGTTCCTTGGGCCGCTCCCACAAGGCTCCGCTCTGCTCCTCCAGCCGCTCCGCTCTGCTCACCGCCCTGTGAGTCGCTCAGCTCCACTCCAACCGTCCCTGTGCGGCTCCACTCTGCTAGCTGCTCCACCAGCCGCTTAGCAATATAGCTTCAGGCTCCCCCACTAGTTAACACAGTCTCAGTGATCTCAGCTCTTAATAACTTTAGCTCTTTTGTGATTTCAGCTCTTAGCAATAGTACCCCAGTGCTAGTGCACCATTAGCCCAAAGTGAATTCAGCTGAGCTGCCTGTAACTAGACTCCTAATGGAATCAAAGTTAGCTCTGACATTCAACAGTGGAGAGAGGAGATAGTGCAATTGGTGTTTCAAACCCTCAAAGAGGGCCCATATCATCAGATATAAATTAGAGAATTTTTTCACTTCAAGGTCCCAGAAGCAAAGGCAAGGTTTTCATCCCGAGGCCAAAAGACCAAAAACATCAAGACACTTGATCACGGCCTTGGATAGACCAAGAGACTACTAACACTTGGACCACAGCTCAAAGAGCCAGTTGCTGTTGTTTCAGGCCAGGCGAGTGGCTGTGCCTATGCAAACCAGATCAGCCCCTGGAGTTCTTTTCCACACTCGCCATAATTCACCACCAGATGTCAGGGTAGAGCTCATCCTGACTCTGCTTACATGTGCATCATCTCCATACTAGTTCATATGGGGGTGGGGCCAAGAGGTTTGGAGAGTGTGGGGGGGCTCCGGGCTGGGAGAGAGGGATTTAAATTAATGGAGATATCCTATCTCCTAGAACTAGAAGGGACCTTGAAAGGTCATCGAGTCCAGCCCCCTGCCTTCACTAGCAGGACCAAGTACTGATTTTGCCCCAGATCCCTAAGTGGCCTCTTCAAGGATTGAACTCACAACCCTGGGTTTAGCAGGCCAATGCTCAAACCACTGAGCAATCCCTCCAGGGGTGAGGGCTCTGGCCAGGTGTGCAGACTGTGGGATGGGGCTGCAGATGAGGAGTTTGGGGTGC
>NW_027056108.1:0-6000 GCF_011386835.1 Chrysemys picta bellii
GAAAGGGGTAAACAAAGAAATTTATAATTCACCTGAAGGATGCTTTGGAGCTCACACACACCAGGAAGTTGCCTGACCCCATGACTGTTGGCCCCTTACTGAAACTTAGTGCACAGGGGAGGGGTTGGTTGGCTTCTCCCAGTACCAAAAGACAGGAAGATCCAATGAGAAAAGAAAACCCTGAGGCAGGCAGGCCAATGAGGGAGTCAGGTGCCCGTTCTCTGTGTGAGCTGGAGCTGCCTGCCAAAGAAGGGCAGAGCTAAGGGGAGAGGAGCAGCCAGAGCTGGGTTGGAGGCAGAGGAGTAGAAGCACTGATGCAGAGGGGAGTTGGGTCTGGAGCAGTCTGGAGCTGGGTGTGGTGAACAGCTGGGGAGAGCGAGGGAGGGACCCTGGGCAGCGTGGGATGACATCATGTTTTCCTTTCCCCTTTCCCATTTTTTCCTTAATTTTTTTTTATTACTTGCTGTTTAATAAATCGTATTTGTTCTGAACTTTACGCAATGCTGAATAGCGGCATCGGGGATGTGTCCGGAGTGAAAAGAGCACCCCAGAGTGCGGATACGACATCCTAGCCTCTGTCCTGAGTGATCGCAACAAAATTTGGGCTGCAGACCCCGCAGGAATCTTGGGGCCAGCCTTGTCGGGGTTTCAGACACCAGAGTAGAAGGGGAGTCCTTGAAGTCAGGCAGGTCTCAAGGTATGGGAGTGGGAGCGAGGACTCAGCTCCTTTTGCTATTCGATTCTATCAGGGTGGTGTATAAGCCAGAAGAGTTCCCCACAATACTAAGACCGTTTCCCCTGCTTACCTCTGCATATTTATTGGTTTCTCGTAAAGTTAGTTAGGATTATAGGGAAAGTGTCAGAGCGGCCACCAGTGAGAGTTGCTGGCCACACTCTGAGGCCACCAAATTTGGTCGTGAGAATCCCTGGGCTAGATGCTCACGATGGGCCCTTCTGACCATAGAGCCTGTGAGTGGAACAGGAGCTGGACACAGAGATGCTGCAGAGCGATGGGTTGATCGCTAGGACCCAGGAGCAGCTGGGAGGCGGCTCTGGGGGGAGCGATCGCTGGGCTCAGGCCCGGCAGCAGGAAGTGACTCGCAGCCGCTGCGGTGACTCTGGCTCCAGGCTCCTGGCGAGATCCCCGAGCCCCGGCGGCTGGTGCTGGGAGCCCGGAGCCCGGGCTGCAGCCGGGAGAGGGGAATCTCCAGCAGGGCCCTTCCCGCTGCTCCCCAGGAGCCTCTCCCAGGGCAGAGCCCCCAGCCCGGCCAGGCCCCTTCCCGGCCCGGCCCCTGCCCCAGGGAGCCCCGCTCGGAGGGAAGGTGAGAGAAACTCGCCCCCAGAACACCCGAGCTGCAGGGGGAGGAGGATAAAGAGGGGCAGGGGGTGAGGGCAGGTGGGGGGAGCGGGGGTGGTGGCAGGAGGCGGGTGCTGGGGATGCGGGGGCCGGCTGGGATGGGGGCGGGGGTGCACTGAAGGGACGATGGGGCGATGGAGAGGGATCGGGTTGATTGTGCGGCTGAGGGGAGCGAGGCTGGAATGGGGGAAGTTGTCAGTGGGGGGCACTGCGAGGGAAGGGGTGTGTGGGGAGACTGGGGGGGGGGACAGAGGCAAAATCCCATCCCCCCACACCCACACCCTGCTCCCAGTGTGTTACTGTCAGACACACCCGTGCTGGTGGGGTTTGTGTCTCATGAGTTTTGGGCTCGCCCAGGGCCCTGGTCTGATTTCTGGGCAGGATTCACATCTCAGCCACCCCGGAGTCACTGCTGCTTTGGGCAGGCAGGGAGTGTGGATGGGCCAATGGGATCAGCCTCTGCCTGCCTGTCCCTGGGGGCTGCTGGGGGAGTCCAGGGCAGCTCATTCTTTAGGTGATGCCATCAGAGGGCTCCTGCTGCTCCTAAGGGAGAGGAGTTTACACGGAAGTGTGTGAAAATCCCCCAAAGTGGCCCCTTTAGTTCTGCTTTTTTTCTAGCATTTGGCTCAGAGATACTGTTACTGGGAGGGTCTGAAGAGTAGGGAGGGAATCACGGTGTTACATGGACTGAAGCCCCTTGTGTAACCTCCCCCATCGCCCCTCTTGCCCTGACAGGCTGAGGAATCACGTCCACGTTTTGCTCCAGATGGGCGCATCTTCCAGGAGACAGGGAAGGGAAATGTCTGTGATGGAGCCAGCTCAGGTAGGGGATTATCAGGGAGCTCCTGGGCAGGGGCAGGGAGGAGACAGGGTGTGATAAACCTGCTGATTTTCTGAGTGGGCCCATTGGTGATGGGGGAGGGGAGACGGGACATTCCCCCATTTCTCAAACAGGATATAACACCATTGCACAGGGCTGGGAGTGAGACCCCACTAGCCACAGGCTGCTGTGAAATATGAAGGGAAGCTGTTGGGATTCCTGTCCCTGGCTCAGAGCTCTGCTTCCCGTATCAGCCTGTGTCTCGCAGGTATGTGGGAAATGAGGAGACCCTGCCCTGCTCCGTGTGCTGGGGGGAGACAAGTAGCTCTCACCTTCTCCCCATCCCCTGAAGCCTCCTGGCTGCTCTGAGCAGGGTGGGGGTGGGATTCTGCTACTCTGTCGCTCCCAGAGCTTCCATATCTTTATCTGTCCTCACAGATAACTAGTGGGATTGTGGCTGGAGCATCAGGTAATGAGTGGGGGCTTTTGGTGTTCCAGATGCCGGTGACGTTCGAGGAGGTGGCTGTGTATTTCACCCAGGGGCAGGGGGCTCTCCTGTACCCTGCTCAGAGAGCTCTCTACAGGGACGTCATGCAGGAGAACTACGAGACGGTGACCTCACTGGGTAAGGGATTCTTGTCCCCTCGGTTATTCGAAGTCGTGGGGTCTGCATGTCTAACTCTGTTCAGGCTCTTCCCTGGTCAGTTAGCTCAGAGGCGAATGGGTTCCATAATGCACAGCTGCCGTGTGAGAGAGACTTGCATCTCTGTGCCCTCTCCAGTGGGACATGGGTGTCAAAACACAATGGACAAGCTAAACCATCCCCACCCTCCAGCTTTCAAAGGGGCATAAATCCATCATTGTCCTGTCTGTGTTGTTTCACAGCTGCACAAACAATCCCTGTTCACCTCCCTCCTTGGGAATAGCTCCAGCCATGAGGAGGGCTCTGGGCTCTGCAGGTTTAGAAAGAGGCAGGGGTTTAAGTCCAGAGCTGTGTGTGAGTCAGCAAGGCCCCCAGAGTGCACAGATCTTGGGAAAGCCTAGTGAGAGTGTAGTAATAATTCAACTCACCTCCCCAGATAACTTCCTCTGCGCAAGGGACTCAGTGACCATTTTCCCATCCTCTTGGCTTCCACGTTCCTCCAGCAGAGCGCAGGGACAGGTTCCACTCACGGAATGTCCTTTCTGACAAATACTCCACCAGTGCTCCATGCACCCTAATCTGGTCTGATTTCACCCTCTGCACAGGATTCCCCCTTCCCAAACCTGAGCTGATCGCCCGGCTGGAACGAGGGGAAGAGCCGTGGGTGTCCGATCTCCAAGTCTGCGAGGAAAGAAGGCTTCTGAGAAGCACCCGTACAGGTGAGGACTGACACAGAAACCATCTAGGGAATGAAGGAAAAAGGTTAGGATCCCAAAATATGGTGTGAGTAAGCGCCCTCAGTTCTTCCTCATCTCAGTCAGGACAGGGCTTCACTCATCAGATATAGCTCACACCATTCCACCCAGCCTCTTCTCTGCAAAGCTTTCCTTCTCTGTGAGTGTTTGGGTGGGATGTGGAGGCGGAGTCCCGTTGCTCAGTCTTTGTGTTGGGTTTTCCCTTTGTGCTATTCCTCTTTCTCCCCAGCACGACTCCTGTCTGGATTGTGTCTCTCCCAGCAGGTGCTGAGCGAGGGAGTGAGAATGAGGCGGGGAATCATCATGAGGAAGTTCCTGGGGAACTGGAACCGCAGGGGACCTTCTTGGGAAGAGCTGAAGGGAATTTTTCCCAGTGCTTGGAGCAGGCAGAAGCCTTGGGAAGTTGGCACAGGTCAGAGAGGCTTCTGGGACACCTCCCAGGGAAGAAAGTGGATGAATCTGTTAACGGTGGGGGAGGAGAGGAGGATCCCACAGCGCCGCAGACAAATCCCAAGAAAGAGACACCCTGGCACTACCTTCAGTCTCTCGAGTGCGGGAAATGTTTCATATCAAAGACACAAATAATTAGACATCAGTTAAGCCACACAGGGGAGAGACCCCACAACTGCTTGGACTGTGGAAAAAGTTTCATAAGAAAGTCAAACCTTGTTAAACATCAGGCATTACAAACAGGAGCGAGACCCCACAAGTGCTTGGACTGTGGGAAAAGTTTCACAAGAAGGTCACACCTTGTTTATCATCAGGCAATCCACACAGGAGAGAGACCCCACAAGTGCTTGGACTGTGGGAAAAGTTTCATACAGGGGTCAGACCTTGTTAAACATCAGGCATTACACACAGGAGAGAGACCCCACAAGTGCTTGGACTGTGGGAAAAGTTTCATACAGAGGTCACACCTAGTTCACCATCAGGCATTACACACAGGAGAGAGACCCCACAAGTGCTTGGACTGTGGGAAAAGTTTCATACAGAGGTCACACCTAGTTCGCCATCAGGCATTACACACAGGAGCGAGACCCCACAAGTGCTTGGACTGTGGGAAAAGTTTCATAAGAAGGTCACACCTTGTTAAACATCAGGCAATCCACACAGGAGAAAAACCCCACAAGTGCTTGGACTGTGAGGAAAGTTTCATACAGAGGTCATACCTTGTTAAACATCAGGCATTACACACAGGAGAGAGACCCCACAAGTGCTTGCACTGTGGGAAAAGTTTCATACAGAGGTCACGCCTATTTCGCCATCAGGCATTACACACAGGAGCGAGACCCCACAAGTGCTTGGACTGTGGGAACAGTTTCATACAGAGGTCACACCTAGTTCGCCATCAGGCATTACACACAGGAGAGAGACCCCACAAGTGCTTGGACTGTGGGAAAAGTTTCATAGAGCGGTCAGACCTTGTTAAACATCAGGCAATCCACACAGGAGAAAAACCCCACAAGTGCTTGGACTGTGGGAAAAGTTTCATACAGAGGTCAGACCTTGTTAAACATCAGGCATTACACACAGGAGAGAGACCCCACAAGTGCTTGGACTGTGGGAAAAGTTTCATACAGAGGTCACGCCTATTTCGTCATCAGGCATTACACACAGGAGAGAGACCCCACAAGTGCTTGGACTGTGGGAAAAGTTTCATACAGAGGTCAGACCTTGTTAAACATCAGGCATTACACACAGGAGAGAGACCCCACAAGTGCTTGGACTGTGGGAAAAGTTTCATACAGAGGTCACGCCTATTTCGTCATCAGGCATTACACACAGGAGAGAGACCCCACAAGTGCTTGGACTGTGGGAAAAGTTTCATAGAGCGGTCAGACCTTGTTAAACATCAGGCAATCCACACAGGAGAAAGACCCCACAAGTGCTTGGACTGTGGGAAAAGTTTCATAAGAAGGTCAGACCTTGTTCAACATCAGGCAATCCACACAGGAGAAAGACCCCACAAGTGCTTGGACTGTGGGAAAAGTTTCATAAGAAGGTCAAACCTTGTTCAACATCAGGCAATCCATACAGGAGAGAGACCCCACAAGTGCTTGGACTGCAGAAAGTGTTTCATATGGAGGTCTGACCTTATTAAACATGGAAGAATCCACACAGGATCTAAACTTCTGTGACACGTGGCAAGAAAGGTTTAAGCAACTTGCATGTAATTGACTCAGGGTCAACGTTTAGAGAGAGATTTTAAAGGTGTGTCCACCTTAGATAGCTAGAGATTGAAATGTAAATGTGTATTTTCAAAGACTTGGAAGAAGAGGGCAAGTCACGTCTGAGTAACCTAATTGCCTTCTATGACGAGATAACTGGCTCTGTGGATGAGGGAAAAACAGTGGATGTTTTATTCCTTGATTTTAGCAAAGCTTTTATATGATCTCCTACAGAATTCTTGCCAGCAAGTTAAAGA
>NW_027056109.1:0-6000 GCF_011386835.1 Chrysemys picta bellii
AATTTCTACACAAGGTGTAACTCTTTCTTTTTGAACACCGGGTAAAGACCATTTACTTAACATATAATCTGAAGGGCTATCCTCAGAGGGTTTTACCAGAGACCCACCCATCTGCCTGCTGACACTCTAACAGAGAATTACACAGAAAACAGAGGGAATTATGGCCTAATAGGATCCTATTACAGGAATTTCTACTAATACTGACCGCTACAGGGGACGGGACAGAAGGATCCCAATTCGACCTCAAGGCTTCATCGCACGTGATGGCTTCCCTGAGGAATTACGAATGGGAGGCTCAGTTCCATCCACACACCTAACGCCCAAATGTATAAGACAGAAATTCATTAACCGGTTAACCAAAACCAGAACCAGATAGTGTCTCCTTATCCTATTAGGACTCACCTTATTGGAACACGAACCCCAGGGGCTGCGGTGAAGCAGAGAAAAGGGGCGAAACACCCCATTGCCGCCATTCCCAGTTCGCCGCAGCCGTCCGGAGTCCAATGTCCGAGCTAGGAGAGTCCCAGCGGAGTCACCAGTAACTGTTACCGAAATATCGGGTCCACCTAGCTGAGAGCCAATAACAGCCAGACAGGGATAAGGAAGAGTTGCTTTATTCTGCAGAAGAAAGGAGAGCTTTGCACCTTGATACAAAAACTCTGTCTTACACACATTTTACAGATTCTTTATACACATTCAGACCAAGGTCCTTGCAGTGTTAACACTTGATTGGTGGTGCTCAGACCCGTGCTTTTGCTATCTGGTCGGTGAAAACCGGCTTGGGACCAGCTCCAACTACCTTAAGGCCTTGAAGTAGGGTTACCATATTTCAACAATCAAAAAAGAGGACGGGAGGAGCCCCGCCCTAGCCCCGCCCCTCTCCTAGCCCCGCCCCCGTCCTGTCCTAGCCCCGCCCTGCCCCTTCCACTCCCTCCCACTTCCTGCCCCCTCAGAACCCCCAACCCTCCCCCCCACTCCTTCTCCCCTAACTGCCCCCCAGAACCCCCCCCACCTAAGCCTCCCTGTTCCTTATCCCCTAACTGCCCCTTCCTAAGACCCCTCTCCCTAACTGCCCCCCAGGACCCTACCCCCTACCTGTACCCTGACTGCCCAAAACCTTATCCACCCTCCCCCAGAAAGCCCGCCCCGAACTCCCGACCCCCCCCTCTCCTTGTCCCCTGACTGCCCCCTCCTGGGACCCCTGCTCCTAACTGCCCTTCAGAACCCCACCCCTTACCTAAGCCTCCCCGCTCCTTGTCCCCTAACTGCCCCCTCCTGAGACCCCCCCACCTGTACCCTGACTGCCCAAAACCTTACACCCCCAACCCCCAGACAGCCCCCCCCAGAACTCCCAAACACCCCCCCCCGCTCCTTGTCCCCTAACTGCCCCCTCCTGAGACCCCCCACCTGTACTCTGCCCAAAACCTTACACCCCCAACCTCCAGACAGCCCCCCCCGAACTCCCTGACCCATCCAACCCTCCCCCCTGCTCCCTGTCTCTTGATTACCCCCTCCCCCAGAACCTCCCTGCCGCTTCTCTGGCCCCCGGCCCCCTTACTGTGCTGCAGAGCAGCGCGCTCGGCAGCGGGGGAGGGCAGCAGGGTCGGAGCTCCAGACGAACAGCCGGTGATGTGTGAATGCAGGGCGGGGGAAGGGAGGGGGAGGAGGGGAGTGGTGTCAAGTTTCAGGAGGGAGGAGGGGGAAGTGCAAGCAGGGCTCTGGCTCTGGCTGTTGGAGCACCGGCTGCTCTGTAAGCCGCGCGCACGCTCTGCATGGGGCGGGGGGGAGGAGGGGACGTCCGGACATTGACAAATTCCCCCCGGACGCTATTTTTAACCCGAAAAAGCCGGACATGTCCGGGGGAATCCGGACGAATGGTAACCCTACTTGAAGGGAAAACAGTTGAAAAGTTCAGGCTACTGTGTACTTGAAGTGTCTGCTTCCTCCTAATGGCCACTGGTTGACATAAAGGCTGCTCTGTTAAGGGGGGGGGGGTCACTAGTAACTTTCACAATAGCTAGGAATGCTGCTAGCATAGGGTCTGAGGAGAGAGTCCACGTAGCCAGATAATCCTGCTGTAAGAGTGCCAATGCCTGAGATAATGGGGCGTCCAGGATTTCCAGGTTTATGGATTTTGGGTAGCAGATAGAATACCCCTGGTCAGGGCTCTAGGGGTGTGTCTGCGTAGATTTGTTCCCGTGCTATAGCAGGGAGTTTCTTGAGCAGTTGGTGTAGTTTCTTTTGGTACCTCTCAGTGGGATCGGAGGATAGTGGCCTGTAGAAAGTGGTGTTGGAGAGTTGCTTGGCAGCCTCCTGTTCATAATCCAACCTGTTCATGATGACTGCAGCACCTCCTTTGTCAGCCCCTTTGATTAGAATGTCAGGCTTGTTTCTGAGGCCGTGGAAGGCATTGCGTTCTGTGCGGTTGAGGTTATGGGGCAAGTGATGCTGTTTGTTCACAATCTGAGCCTGTGCAAGTCTGTGGAAGCACTCTGTGTAGAAGTCCACTCTGTCATTTCGACCGTCAGAAGGAGTCCACGCAGAATTCTTCTTCTCGTATTGTTGATAGGAGGGTTCCTTTGGGTCAGTGCGCTGTTCAATGGCGTGTTGAAAATATTCCTTGAGTCGGAGACGACAAAAGTAGGCTTCCAGATCACCACAGAATTGTATCATGTGCGGGTGGGTGGTGGGGCAGAAAGAGAGTCCCTGAGATAGGACAGACTCTTCTGCCGGGTTAAGTGTGTGTTTGGATAGATTAACAATATTGCTGGGTGAGTTAAGGGTACCCTTGTTGAAGCCCCCTGTGGCATGTAGGAGTTTAGATCGTTTACTGCCCTTAACAAGCATCAGAAAATAAACACAGGAGAGAGAACCCATAAGTGTTTGGACTGTGGGAAAGGTTTCACAGAGAGATCAGCACTTCTTACACATCAGACACTTCACACAGGAGAGGGTCCTCATAAGTTCTTGGACTGTGGGAAAGGTTTCATACTAAGCTCACAACGTATTAGACATCAGAGAATCCACACGAGAGCGAGACCTTATATATGCTTGGAATGTGGGGAAAATTGTAACTGTAGCTCAAAACTCACTCAACATGAGAAAACCCACATGTGAGAAAGACACTATAAATATTTTGAAAGTAGCAAAAGTTTAATTGGAGCTCTCGTCTTATTGCACACCTCACATTCCTTCTTAAGACAAACCTCAGAATTGCCTCGACTGTCGGAAATGTTTCCTGTAGAAGTCAGCCGTTATAACACATCAAAGGATCCACACAGGAGAGAGACCTCATCGGTGCTTGGACTGTGGGGAAAGCTTCATTCAGCGATCACCCCTCATTAAAAGTCAGAGAATCCACAGAGGTATGAGAGAGCCTAGGAATAGCCAGACTGCAGAAAAAGATTCAATTTGACTTCACACCTCAGTGACCCACACAGCAGAGAGGCCTTGAATGCGGGGGAAGCATTAGGTGCTCCCGGAGTATCAAGCATCTAGAAATCTGTATAGGGAAGAAACCGCTGAGATGTTCTCAGTGCGGAAAACGCTCCAAGTGGAGCTAACACCATGTTGGACATCAGAGACTTCCCCACACAGCAGAAAAATTCTCTCAGGGCCCTGACTAGGCCATAGGAACAACCCCATTTCCTCGTTCCCACACACGTCAGGGGCTTTTGGCTCCCAAGCATCCAGCTGCACATGACTGGGATGAGGATCCAGCAGCAGCCGAGCATCAGCTGGTCAGTGACCCACTGGCTCTGCCTGGTCTCAGCAAACCCCAGGCAGAGGAGGAGACGCCCCGATCAGCCCCTCCTCCCTGCTGCAGCCCTGGCTGCTGAGCTGATGGGCCACAGGTCGGGGAAGGGAGAGAAAGAAACTCCACCAGCCGCTCCCTCTGCCTGGCTGAAGTTCCCCCCTCTCCCCACCCCTGCCAGCCAGGATCCCCCTGCCATGGAGATGAGGAGAAGGACACTTGGGCCAGACCCCACCTTCACTCTAGACACCTGTCCCCAACCCCCATCTTCCACCAGCCCCTGAGCTGGGCTTCCCCACTGACTTGAGCTGTTCCCTTTTGGGCAAGTGTCCCTGGGGGCTGGTAACTCCTCCCCTCCCCAAATCCCCCAGGGTGCTGGGCTCTGGGGGAATCAAATGTTAAGGGATCAGGACTTCGGGTTCTGAAGATGTCTCTGGGGATTGAATGTCTGGGGCTGGTGCAGCTTGATATCAGGGGGAACTGGGTGCGGGGGTATCGCGTGTTTGGGGATCATAGGATAAGCGCATTCAGACAGCACCACTGAGAGGCACTGATTCCCACAGGACCTTTTGTCAGAGGCCTGGAGATCCCACCTCTGCCTCCGCAGCATCAGCCTCTGAAGTTCTGGCTAGGCTAGGAGGTGAGGTCGGGATTAGCCAGCAGATCTCTGTGACCCTCCACCAGATTTCCTAGTGTAAACTCACTCTGAGCATCTCATGTGCTGTGACCAGTGTTGCCTCATTTTTTACATCCATGTGTGGAATGAATTTGGTTCTATGCACCAGTATGTGTGTAACCCTTCTGCCCATCTAAGTTGGCAGCAACAAGGGCCGGGTTCTGTATCTAGGGGTTCCGTTTCAATAACGCAATGCAAAACCGGCTCGAGCCCCCACCCAGTGACCTGGGACAATTACATACCACCCCCTGGGCGCCTCTAGGAGGCAATACTTCCCCTTTCGCAAGCACGGAGTCTGAGTGTAACAGAAAATGTTTAATAACATGAGGTAAACAACATCAGCATTAAATTGGAAAAACAACACAAACAGGCTGCATGAGCAAAAAACCCACCCCAGCAAATTGGGCTGTGTCCTTTCCCTTTGGTTCTTGAAACCAGCAACCCAAGAATCACCAAGGTCCCAAAAGTCCAGCAACCCAAGGATCACCAAAGTCCGAAAAGTCCAACAACCCCCCAAAGTCTCTGTCCCTGGTCAGTGCAGCCCCAGAGTTCAAGCGGGGGGTGGGGGGGAGGCACGCAGGGTGTTAAGGAGCACCTTACGTGATCCGAGGCCGACTGGCTGCCTTTCTGTGGGGTTCCGAGGCCGACTGGCTGCCTTTCTGGTGGGTTCCGCCGCAGCCTTCTCCACAAGCTGCTCCGCTCCACTCCACTCCACCAGCTGTCCTGTGAGCCGCTCCCGCCGTCCACGAACTGCTCTGGCAGCTGCTCCGCTCTGCTCACCGACCTGTGAGCCGCTCAGCTCTGCTCCACTTCAGCTGTTCCTTGGGCCGCTCCCACAAGGCTCCGCTCTGCTCCTCCAGCCGCTCCGCCCTGCTCACCGCCCTGTGAGTCGCTCAGCTCCACTCCAACCGTCCCTGTGCGGCTCCACTCTGCTAGCTGCTCCACCAGCCGCTTAGCAATATAGCTTCAGGCTCCCCCACTAGTTAACACAGTCTCAGTGATCTCAGCTCTTAATAACTTTAGCTCTTTTGTGATTTCAGCTCTTAGCAATAGTACCCCAGTGCTAGTGCACCATTAGCCCAAAGTGAATTCAGCTGAGCTGCCTGTAACTAGACTCCTAATGGAATCAAAGTTAGCTCTGACATTCAACCGTGGAGAGAGGAGATAGTGCAATTGGTGTTTCAAACCCTCAAAGAGGGCCCATATCATCAGATATAAATTAGAGAATTTTTTCACTTCAAGGTCCCAGAAGCAAAGGCAAGGTTTTCATCCCGAGGCCAAAAGACCAAAAACATCAAGACACTTGATCACGGCCTTGGATAGACCAAGAGACTACTAACACTTGGACCACAGCTCAAAGAGCCAGTTGCTGTTGTTTCAGGCCAGGCGAGTGGCTGTGCCTATGCAAACCAGATCAGCCCCTGGAGTTCTTTTCCACACTCGCCATAATTCACCACCAGATGTCAGGGTAGAGCTCATCCTGACTCTGCTTACATGTGCATCATCTCCATACTAGTTCATATGGGGGTGGGGCCAAGAGGTTTGGAGAGTGTGGGGGGGCTCCGGGCTG
>NW_027056110.1:0-6000 GCF_011386835.1 Chrysemys picta bellii
GTTGTCTCATAGACTCATAGACTCATAGACTTTAAGGTCAGAAGGGACCATTATGATCATCTGGTCTGACCCCCTGCATGCTGCAGGCCACAAAACCGTCCCTACCCTTTCCTTGACTCTGCTGATGAAGTCCCCAAATCCTGTGTCTTAGTGACTTCAATTTGCAGAGAACCCTCCTGCTAGAGATCCCTGCCCCATGCTGCGGAGGAAGGCGAAAAACCTCCAGGGCCTCAGCCAATCTACCCTGGAGGAAAATTCCTTCCCGACCCCAAATTGTCAGTTAAGCTGGTGTAAATGCAACAACTTTAATGAAGTCACTCACTTCAGATTTATGAGAGCAGGATTTAGCCTTGTGTCTCCTTGTGCTTGATGGCAACTGAGGTAATTGTCTGTGCTCTGATAATTTTGTCGCCAATTTCTAAAGAAAAACGATCCTAAATAAGTGCTCATAGGGAAAAAAATTTATTAAATTAACCATAAAGGAGTGAGAATGAAGAAAGGAGATAAAAAGCCCGAGGATGCACATTTACAGGTAAAACCTTCCAAATAAAGGTATTATGTCTAGTAGAATTTTTCCAACATTTTCTGACGAAACTTAGTTGAAGTGAAATGTTTTGCCAAATCTATTGCAGATTCGAGAAAACTTTTGGGGAAACATAGGTAGGGTTCCATTCAGTGACTAGCAAACATAATACTGCCAAGCATATCAGTTTCACATGTTTCACTTCAGGAGCAACTTAATTATGGCGTTTCTTGACATGAGTGTGCTTGAATTAGCAACCTTAAAATTCTTTTAACAAAGCTTGTGTGTAATTGTCTAGGGTTAATAAAAAACAAACAAATGAAAAAGAAAACCCAGAATTCTATCATGTAGTATCATATTGACACTCACATGGTTCATCAGCTGGTGTGGAAACTTTATATCCATTGCAAGGACCTCTGCCATTTGAGCTAGTGGTCTAATTGATAGCATTAGTAGATTGTCCTATTCAATAACAACAAAGAGTCTGGTGGCACCTTAAAGACTAACAGATTTATTTGGGCATAAGCTTTCGTGAGTAAAAACCTCACTTCTTCGGTTGCATCCGAAGAAGTGAGGTTTTTACTCACGAAAGCTTATGCCCAAATAAATCTGTTAGTCTTTAAGGTGCCACCAGACTCTTTGTTGTTTTTGTAGATACAGACTAACACGGCTACCCCCTGATACTTGACAACATGCAAGGTCCTATTCAATGTGGCCCAGAACTAGAAGGGGATGGGACAAACCCTTGGCCAGTGGGCTGCAGAGGAATGGTGAGATTCGAGAATCATGGGTTCCATTCCACGCTGTAGAGAGAAGTGTGCTCTAGGGGCATGGGCCCTTCTGACAGTTCCCCACAAGCTTGACCCCTTCTGCTCCATCCCCTCTGACCTGTTTTGGTTTCTTTCCCCCTCCAACTCCTTGTCACAGTCTTTTTGCCTACCTACCCCCAGTCTTCCCCCCCAGGCCTTCCATCTGAGCCCCAAAGTCCTCCCACAGTTCTTCATCCCAGTCTCCTTGTCCAGGAAGCCCTAGACTTGCCCCTGCCACCAGTTCCCTGACCTATTCCCCCATCCCAAACTCCTTGTCCTAATCTACTAAGGGCAGCACTTGTATTTTCTTCACTGGAGTCAGGAATCTTCCTCCTCCATGTTGTCTGGTAGCCAGCAAGAGGATCATTGAAAGCACAGCAAAGGGCATTGCTCCTGGTTCCTGTGCTTGGCTCCACAACATCCCATAGCAGCCAGGAAAAGCAATCCCAGGGGAAGTGCTGCTCCGCCCCCATTGCCCTTGACTGTAGCGTGGTCAATCACTGTGGGGGGTTTGCATATGCACAGTCTGGCTGGCATATAGGAGCTGTGAGCAACTGGAGCGTGCTCAGTGCAGACAGGATCTTCAGAGGATTGATCTGCAAGCTGTAGTCTCTACTAAGCAGATGCAAATGGAGATTTTTCACACCTTATAACTTATATACCCACAATGGGCCCTAGGCCATTTTCTTGCACAGTTACAGAACCCAAGAACATATGTGAGCAATTGTTCCCTTCAGCGTTACCGTTTTGTCACCATTGTGAAAGGAATGGTGAATTTCACTCTGAGACGAGTGTATCACAGACCTAAATTATATAGCTCATCACGGTTGTACATTTTGATTTTTACTGTATAAACGGTGTATCCCTTTTGTCTCTGGTTGCTAGTGGATATCTTTGATCAGTATATGTTGGATGGTATTTAGTACAAGTCTTCTGCTCTGATGCTTATGCAGAGTGGTTTAAGTTAGTGACAATGAATGGCTGACACGGGCTTTAAAATATTAACATAAATATTCATTTGCTATGTAGGTTTTTGGAGTAGTGGTAACTCACAGGTAGTAAATGTTACAGGTTCCCCTCTGGTCTCATCCACAGAGGATGGGAGTGTTCGCAGCCTTCGGCTTCAGAGCCTTGATTCTTTAGTTCCACCTACAATGGTGCATGCTTTTATCTCGAGAAGTCCCTAGTGTGCCAATCACAAACACCACGGGAATCTGAGGTATAAACTGCAGAGAAACAATCCAAGTGAACATGTGAGAAATTAGAAATCATAATTTATCCATTGTGGGGTGCAGGTCCACAGAAATGAAGGGGTACATTTTCAGCTGCACTCAGCTTCTCCATCGGCATCTAACTGAAGAGACCATGTTTTCAAAAAAAGTCTGATAACCAGCAACTCCCACTGAGTTCGATGCTGAGCTCTTTTGAAAATTGACCTCAAGGTAAGTAGGTCCCTCACCTCATAAGGTTTCATAAATGCATGTTGTTCAATTCAGCCCTCTTTCTTTATCATCTGTCTTGCCTGATATCTGGGTGCATCTGAACGAGTCCCTTCTTTCCCCATTTCTTGCTTTGCTCAGATTCTCATTTTTGTCATCTACATTTTTCCAGAGCTGGCCCAGAACAGCAATCTAAATCCCAAATCTCCAAAGTCTGAGGAAGTCTAGTTGCAAATTCAGATGCTGGGTTAGATTGTGGCATTAGGCAGAACCTCGAGCAAGGGACGGTATGTAAGCTGCAGTAGCCCGCCTGGTGACTCAGAGCTGGAAGGCCCACACCAGCAGCATGGCTCCGAATGGCTCAGCTGTGTTAGCTGGTCCACCAGGGGTCAGAAATAAAACTCCACCTATCCCCTAATCACCATCTGTGGCTGTGCCAGGCGACTGGCCTCTACTTACTCCAGCAGGCCCAGATCCAAGGAGCCCCCTTCATGTCACCCCTGAAGCACAAAGGGGCCACAATGGTCCCTAGGGAATTCCACTGTAGGATAAATGCAGACGGGTGATACTGTTTGCTGGTCATAAGGAGCGGTAGTAGCAGAATGAAGATCAGACCAGCCCCAGGCTGCTGTAGCCTATGTTGAGTCCTCTCCAGAGATGCAGATGTATCAAAGCTACCTCTGTCTTCCCCTGTCCTTCCTTCTGGGCTGAGCCGAACTCAGCCTGGCCAGGGCACAGAATTAGGGCCAATGTACCTGTTTTGTGGTGAAACAGAAGAATTGAGTGAGCGGGGTTATAAAGCCAGCACCATTAACAGACACTACATTCCATTAATTTAGAAAGAGAACGCCTCATGAAAATAGCTTTTTGCTATAAACCATTGAGCAAAGGCCATTTCCATCTCCCTGAGCAGCTCTGTGGGAGCCCAGAGCTCAGTAAGATTTCTGGGCTCCAGCAAATGACACACTCGGACGATCTTCTTCCTTCCAGGGATGCCAATCCATCAATGAGGTGCTTCAAAGTGGACTTCAGAGTAACTGACAGTGCATAAAGTGCATATTTCCCTTCCCCTTCTCCTCCTCTCTGGCCGCAGGAAAACAGCTGTGATCTCCCCATCCTTTGCTTTACTTTAACCCATAACTATGTTAAGCTCGTTTCTGAATATTTTCTTCCCTGAACAATGGCATCCTTGGACTAAGCATTCACTGCAATTCACTTTGAAGAAGTGGGTTTTTTACCCACAAAAGCTTATCCGAAATACATCTGTTAGTCTTTAAGGTGCACCGGACTCCTTGTTGTTTTTGTTGATGTGTTACTCTCCTACATCATACGATCCTCCTTTCCCCCGATGTTGCATTACCTCCCAGGTGGTATTGCCCAAAGAGAGCACACAACAGTAATTTGTTACTGGATACAAGTTATTTTGATACCAGGATATTTATTTGCACCTCTTTCCAAGTACCTGCTAAAGCAGGAGAAATAGATCCTTGATTCTATAGGTCCCTGACCAGGTTTGCCTCTGCAGCGCCCCCTGTTGCCCACCAGGGTATGACTCACCCAGCATAAAATCTCTGCTAGCTGGACACTGTCTCTCATGGGGTCCACTGTTGCAGTGCGTTAGCCCTCCAGGCAAGACACAGTTCAGTCCCGCCCTTTCCAGGATGTTGGTCCCAAAATGTCAGGAGGAGCCACAGCTCAGAACAGGGTCAATCAACAATCCTTTAGTGGGACCCCATCGTTCTCTTCAGGGTGGGCTTAGTCCCCTCCTTTGAACTCCCCTCTCCATGCCTAACATCTGTTGTACGTGGAGCAGGGCAGGTCCAGTTGGCTCCACATCTCACATTAACCTTCTCCTTGCCACTGTGGGGCCTGTCTGCCATGATAGTCCCAATTGTACCATCCCATATGCACAAATTGTTTAGTTTAGGAACTGAGGCAGAGAGACATTAAGGTCAATAATGTCAACTCATTTGAGATTCCTTGGACCTGACCGCTCAGGTTCTTCACATTTTATAGCACTTTATATGTTCAAAGCACATCCACTAAGAGACCAATTTGAAATTTTTCAGTGCAATCCACTCTGGTACCTGAGCAATCGAATGCAATTTACAGAAATCAGCATCATTCCATTCCGCTCTATTTCTCCATGGAATAATCTTTCCAGGAAAGTGGGAAGAGCCCCACAGTTTGAGGCCTTGGACTGGAATAAACACTCAGAAATAAACTGAAAGGAACAATCCCGTTCTGCCAGGATTAAGGATTAGGTCATTTGACATGCTTTTTTCTTTCCTCTCATGCTGTGACTCAGTGACTCTAAAGAAGGAACCACCAGCAAACAATGTGTCTGTAAGATTATTCCTTGCTGTCCCCACTTCCTTTCACCTTATCTCCTCACTGCTTCTATCTCCTTCCCCATGCAATCGCCCCATCCTCAAGAAGCCATCCCTCCATCTACCTGCCTCTCTAGCTCCAGCCCCAGCTCCTTCCCCCCTATACTCATCCAATGAACCTTTAACCACTGTGACCTGAAGTATCTCACCTCCTGTTCCAGGAGCTCCTTGCATCGGGCTTCCACACACTTTCCTCCACTGATGCTGCTTTTGCCAAGGTTTCTAATGACCTCCTCCAGGAAAATTCTCAGGATCTGTACTCTGCCATCATGCTCCTTGAACATTCTGCTGCTTTCTCAATCATCCTCGCCTCCTTCGTGTCTTGTGCTCCTTTGGCTTTTGCCAAACTGTTCTCTCTCGATTCTCCTCCTTCTTCTCTGGTCATCCCCTCAGCATCTTGCTTGGTAGCTCATCTTCTCTCAGGCCTGGTCTACACTGGGTGGGGGGGTGTCGATGTAAGATACGCAACTTCAGCTACGGGAATACCGTAGCTGAAGTCAAGATATCTTATACCGACTTACCGCCCGTCCTCACGGCGCGGGATCGATGGCCGCAGCTCCCCCGTAGACTCCGCTACCGCCGCTCGCTCCGGTGCAGTTCTGGAGTCGACGGGGAACGCGTTCGGGGATCGATATATCGCGTCTTAACAAGACGTGATATATCCATTCCCAATAAATCGATCGCTCGGACATATCCTCACACTCACCATGGGAGTTTCAAAAGGCTCTGTCCTCTTTCTGTTTTAGACTCTCCTGCTAGGTGAGCTCTTCCACTCAGGTGGCTTCAGTTACCATCCTTACACTGATGAGTCGCAAATCTACCTGGCTTGCCTCTATCAA
>NW_027056111.1:0-6000 GCF_011386835.1 Chrysemys picta bellii
CGCCGGGCTGATGCAGCGCACTCACTTCTGCATTGCCCCTGCAGGTGCATCTGATATCCCCACGGAGAGGAAGTCCTGTCCCCAGCCCGGCAGACAACAGCTAGGAGGCCCCTACTGGGTTCTCTGGCTGGGGGGATCCCAGCAGGACAGGGAGATCGGATTTCACGGGGCAGGGCTAATTCGATCTAGCCAAGAAAGGCACAACAAGAACCAACCGCTGTCAGCTGCAGCCAGAGCAATTCAAATAAGAGGCAAGGCACCCATTTTTGACAGCGAGGGAGACTAGCCACTGGAACAAATTCCCCAGGGGAGAGCTGGAGTCTCTGTTTCCTGGTGTCCTACCATCACAACTGGGTGTTATTCTGGAAGGGGCCTTTTAGTGAGTTACAAGCAATTGGGCTTAATAGGGTGCTGAGAGTGTGACATTTCATAGCCCGTGAAATAGAGGCCAGATTAAGAGATTGAATTGTTTCACAACCGATGTCTCTATGAAAATTCAGTGTGGGGTGAGGAGCAGACTCTGCTGTTTTACTGGGTGACCTGGTTGCTCTCCAGAATCAATAATGAGCAAGTGGGGAGATCCAGGGTGCAGCTCAAACATCCAACCGGGCTGGCCGGGGGCAGGCATCAGGCCTGCCAGGGAATGGTGAGTGTGGCAATGACTTCATAAAGGCCTCTGGCAGGAACTCAGCCTATTGGGCAAAGATGATGAGGTGGCTGTAACCTCACAGAGCTCCCTTGACAACAGCCAGGCAGGACAGGGATGCGGGGCAGGGGGAACCTCGGAGACCCTTGTAGCCTTGCTGCAGCAAGCCTCCATTTCGCGGTCTCTCCCTGAGGACCAAGAGACAGTTGGTGTTGAGATTCTTTTGGATATTTTTCCATTTCTGTGTGGATTTTTTGGAAAGAAATCGTCATCTGTGTAGAAGGTAAGAAAAAATATAAGCTCTATGTACGAGATAGGGGACTCTGTCCTAGCGGATTCTCAGGTTGTGGTAGAGAGGTTTGATATCTCTGTACTGGGCACTGGCGCAACCACTCCTGGAATATTGTGTCCATTTCTGGTGTCCACAATTTGAGACAGATGCTGATAAATCAGAGAGGGTTCACAGAAGAGCCACAAGAATGAGGAAAGGATTAGAAAACCTGCCCTGTGGTGACAGACTACAGGAGCTCAATCTAAGAGAAGGTTAAGCGGTGAGCCTATGGGAACAAATATTTACTAATGGGCTCTTCACTTTACCAGATAAAGGTTATAAGCAGTCAATGGCTGGAAGTTGAAGCTAGACCAATACACAGTGGAAATAAGCATTTTTAACATCAGAGTTTGGAGCAATTCACTGAGGGTTGTGCTGGATTTTCCACAACTGGCCTATTTTAAAATCAAGATTGGGTGTTTTACTAAAAAATCTGCTCTAATTCCTATGGGAATTATTTTGAGGGACGTTCTATGACCGATGTGAAACAGAAATTCAGACCAGTGTGGTTCCTTCTGGGCTTGGAATTTATGAATCTGAGACTTGCTGGGGCATTTGGAATTTGTCCCTTTTTGCTTCCCTCTTCCTCCTTCCCGCTTGACTCTTCTTCTCTTTTCTCTTCTTTCATTTCTTTCCTCTGCTCTTCTTTCTGGGGAGGGGAGGGCTGTGCTCCAGCTGTCATTGTAGGAGGCCTCACAAAGAGGTGGGGCTGGAATTGTGCACTGATGGTGATCTCCACCATAGTGATCTCCTGTGGCAACTAATGCTTTTGCCCGTGTGTTGAGAATGCTCCGCCTCCAGGTCTGAGAGTCTCCACACTGATCGGCCAAGTGTGGGGCTATTGCTGAGTTAATAGGGAGGAGACTCAGGCACTCTTGGCTGAGTGCAGTGAGGCCTAAGACTCAATTCAACGGCATTTGTTTGTCTGTCGCTAAAGCGAGATTAAGAGATTGAATTATTTCACAACCGATGCCTCTATGAAAACTCAGTGTGGGGTGAGGAACAGACTCTGCTGTTTTACTGGGTGGCCTGGTTGCTCTCCAGAATCAGTAATGGGCAAGTGGGGAGATCCGGGGTGCAGCTCAAACATCCAACCGGGCTGGCCGGGAGCAGGCATCAGGCCTGCCAGGGAATGGTGAGTGTGGCAATGACTTCACAAAGGCCTCTGGCAGGAACTCAGCCTATTGGGTAAAGATGATGAGGTGGCTGTAACCTCACAGAGCTCCCTTGACAACAGCCAGGCAGGACAGGGATGCGGGGCAGGGAGAACCTCGGAGACCCTTGTAGCCTTGCTGCAGCAAGCCTCCATTTCGTGGTCTCTCCCTGAGGACCAAGAGACAGTTGGTGTTGAGATTCTTTTGGATATTTTTCCATTTCTGTGTGGATTTTTTGGAAAGAAATCGTCATCTGTGTAGAAGGTAAGAAAAAATATAAGCTCTATGTACGAGATAGAGGACTCTGTCCTAGCAGATTCTCAGGTTGTGGTAGAGAGGTTTGATATCTCTGTACTGGGCACTGGCGCAACCACTCCTGGAATATTCTGTCCATTTCTGGTGTCCACAACTTGAGACAGATGCTGATAAATCAGAGAGGGGTTCACAGAAGAGCCACAAGAATGATGAAAGGATTAGAAAACCTGCCCTGTGGTGACAGACTACAGGAGCTCAATCTAAGAGAAGGTTAAGCGGTGAGCCTATGGGAACAAATATTTACTAATGGGCTCTTCACTTTACCAGATAAAGGTTATAAGCAGTCAATGGCTGGAAGTTGAAGCTAGACCAATACACAGTGGAAATAAGCATTTTTAACATCAGAGTTTGGAGCAATTCACTGAGGGTTGTGCTGGATTTTCCACAACTGGCCTATTTTAAAATCAAGATTGGGTGTTTTACTAAAAAATCTGCTCTAATTCCTATGGGAATTATTTTGAGGGACGTTTCATGACCGATGTGAAACAGAAATTCAGACCAGTGTGGTTCCTTCTGGGCTTGGAATTTATGAACCTGAGACTTGCTGGGGGCATTTGGAATTTGTCCCTTTTTGCTTCCCTCTTCCTCCTTCCCGCTTGACTCTTCTTCTCTTTTCTCTTCTTTCATTTCTTTCCTCTGCTCTTCTTCCTGGGGAGGGGAGGGCTGTGCTCCAGCTGTCATTGTAGGAGGCCTCACAAAGAGGTGGTGCTGGAATTGTGCACTGATGGTGATCTCCAGCATAGTGATCTCCTGTGGCAACTAGTGCTTTTGCCCGTGTGTTGAGAATGCTCCGTCTCCAGGTCTGAGAGTCTCCACACTGATCGGCCAAGTGTGGGGCTATTGCTGAGTTAATAGGGAGGAGACTCAGGCACTCTTGGCTGAGTGCAGTGAGGCCTAAGACTCAATTCCATGGGACTTGTTTGTCTGTCGCTAAGGCGATAATTTTTTAATCCAATTGAATCCGAAATTTCAGGGAATTTCTAGGCATCAGTGGGAAGAAGCTTGTTGATTTTGGTGACATTTGGAAAATAACATCACCAGAAAAGCCTGATTTCCACCTGTGTCCCTTACCTTGGTGCTGTGAGCTGAAGGGCATTGTGACTTGAGAGTGAATTCCGCCAGTCAGTGCGAACTCTCCACAGGTGATTTGCATGAGTCAGTAAATGAACCTGCAGGTTTCCGTGGGAGCGATGCCCAAGGCAGGCCTCAGGCTTAGGGTTGATGCTCAGGGTTAGTGGAGTGAGTGAGCGACAGGTGGCTGAGTTACCTCTGGTGCCACAGTGGCACTGCTCAGGTTCCTCTGCCTGCTGCACCTTCTGGGCAGGGACTGTCCAGGGGAAGGTTTTGTAGATTTGAAACGTAGAAACCAGGAAGCGCAGAAGAGGAATGGCTTAGACAATTTGGCAATAAAATGTAGGTTTTGTGGCAATATCCGGTGCAATTGCTACTGGTTCAGGGATGGAGACAATATTCCTGCTCCTCTTACCACTTCTCAGCAGGGGGTTGGACTAGATGACCTCCTGAGGTCCCTTCCAACCCTGATCTTCTAAGATTCTATGATTCTTAGTTTGGCCTCCATAAAAGAGACTAACTAGAGTTCCGGAC
The DNA here is from genome assembly GCF_011386835.1 of Chrysemys picta bellii. NCBI lineage: Eukaryota > Metazoa > Chordata > Testudines > Emydidae > Chrysemys > Chrysemys picta. The sequence continues at coordinate 4,052 of NW_027056111.1, forward strand.
ACCTGTTTGCTTAAGACTGAGCAATAAGGCACAACAAATTACTGATATGAATTTTGCTGCCTCCTCTCCTTTAAGAGAATATGAGCAGTTTATGATTCTCTCGAATGAAGTAGTTCTTCTAAAATCAAGGGGAATACCAATCAATGGCTAATTCAAAACCAAAAAACCCCCAAAGGGATTTTTTTTTATTTATCCTGGATTTTTAAAATGTAAATTTAAAAACAGTTTGTTTCTTTAACAAACCTATCGGGAATCAAATTTAAAACTATGACAAGCTATGTTAAGGCCTAGAGTTGCTCTAGCCTAGTAAACTCATTTAAATAAATACATATATAAAGGAGTCCATGTTTGCTGCCAAGTTTCACAGGAAGTCAAATCACTGAACTGTTGGAAGTCATTGGCTAAGCACCTGGGGGTCCAGAAGTTGTTGAAATAGCCCGATTTTGGTAGCAATAGCTTCTTCTGCAGGTGCAGAAAGAATATTTTCTTCATTTCAGTTGATGCAGCTACTTCATTCCAATTTAAAAAACTGTTTGGGAGTTGAAAAAGGATGAAGGCTTCTATTCTTCTTGTAATATATGAATAAACACTAGAGAGAAGGAGATGTAAACCAGTACTTCGAAAATCTGGTTGGACAATTATGACCAGGAACAATCAGTTCAATGCATTAACTCGAGATACGTCTTTACCTCCGTTTGTTTGAAATGAAAAAAGAAATGTTTCAGTCAACCTTTTTGTTTTTATGTATCCTGCAAAACCAGCAAGTCAACATGTTTTAATGGCTACCTATTCATAGAATCATAGACGACTAGGGCTGGAACAGAGCTTAGGACATCATCTAGTCCACCCCCCTGCTCAAAGCAGGACCAACCACAAGTTAATCATCCCAGCCAGGGGTTTGTCAAGCTGAGCTTTAAAAACTTGTACGGATGGAGATTCCAGCACCTCCCTAGGTAATGCCCCAAACAACAACAATCACTCATTGTCCTTTAGAGCACAAGGGCTCTAACACGCCTGACATGCTCAAATCTCTCTCCTTCTAGGACTTAGAGAATTTTCTCCATCCCCATGATACAGAGGGAAAGAGAAAAGAAGTGACTTCTCTTTGGTCACACACCGAGGTCATGCTAGAGCTAGAAAGAGAAGCACAAGAAAAAAGTTGTATCCAAATGTTTTGCATTTCAAACTAACTGATTTCTTGAACAAAGGAAATTTGATGTGTGGTTAGCAGGGCCGGCTCCAGGCACCAGCTTCTCAAGCAGGTGCTTGGGGCGGCCGCTTGGGAGAGGGGCGGCAGGTCCAGGTATTCGGCGGCAATTCGGCGGACGGTCCCTCACTCCGGCTCGGAGTGAAGGACCTCCCGCCGAATTGCCGCCACAGATCGTGATCGCGGTCGCGGCTGCGGCTTTTTTTTTTTTTGGTTTTGGCTGCTTGGGGCGGCCAAAACCCTGGAGCCGGCCCTGGTGGTTAGTGAACTGAAATGATACATTCTGGTCTCCACGTGTTTCTAGATGTTGTGGATTTGGTTGCCCTGGTAATAGCATCTTGTGTTGCTATGGCAACTGAGTTAGATTATTAGGAAAGTTTTGCCTGGTTTGGTTAGTTCAGTGTGTGTAAATAAATGGTTGCTTTTTAAGGCTTACAGTTCTCTGGTCTCCAGTAATTTCTTCCTAAACCTGCTGCCCCCAAGGATACAACACTAGATTGATGAATTAGTAGATCCATCCCCTCACACCTCGTTTTTATGCATAGATTGATGGAGGAAAACCAGTTTGCCTGTTTTGTGAACTCCCAATGGCTTTCTTGAATTTCAACGAACTAGTCAATTGAACTGAACTATTTGAATAAACTGCACTGAAGAACTGAAGGAAATATTTTCTACCCCGTTCAAGGAAGCTATTGCTGTCCAAAGCTGAGTTAGTTTTTCAGCTAACTTTGCTTCCAGGGCC
>NW_027056112.1:0-6000 GCF_011386835.1 Chrysemys picta bellii
AGAGCTCTTTTTCAGATCTGAGAAACTTACTCATGCCTGGTCTACACTATAAAATTACATCAACCTAACTTATGTCGGCATACAGGCAATGCAGATATTAAATCACTTGTGTGTGTGCACACTTGGCTCCTTGTGTCAGCAGTGAGTGTCCTCACCAGGAGCGATTGTATCGATTAAATTGTGGACATTGTGGGATGGTTCCTGAAAGCCAGTAACAGTCGAAGAAAGCAATGAAGTGTCTACACTGACACTGCGTTGACCTAACTACGTTGACCTTGACTCTACACCACTTGTGGAGGTGGAGTTATTAAATCGGCATAGCTGGGCAGTTACGTCGGCGGGAACAAACTTAAGTGTAGACAAATCCATAGTTAGGTCAATGTAAGCTGCCTTGCATTGACTTAACAATATAGAGTAGACCAGGCAATAGAGAGGCAATTATGTCAGCCACCACAGTAATTAAATTGGCCGTTTATGTCCACACTATCCTCCTTCTGCTGGCGGTGTGCATCATCACCAGGAGTGCTTGCATCAACTTTAGCGGGGCCTTGTGGGGGGCTGACCAAGGCGTTGGGGCTCTGGTGGTCAGCTCCATGTGAATCTGAAATCTCCAGTTGTCAGCACCGAGTGGTGAGGCTCTGGTGGTCAGCCCAGAGTGGTGGCAGGGCTGACAGCTCAGGGGGTCAAAGGCAGCAACAGGCGATGTAAGAAACACAGTGGCTACACAGACTCTGCATCCACCTAACTACATTGACCTAAGTGCTACACCTCTTATGGAGGTGGAGCTATTAGGTTGGTGGAGTGGGTGACTTACATCAATGGGAACTACATTTCAGTGTTAGATGGATGTAAGTGTCTCACGTCAGCCTAACTCTGTAGTGTAGACCAGGCCTTAGAGTAAGTTTCCCCCACCTGAAGAAGAGCTCTGTGAAAGCTTGTCTCACTGACCAACAGAAGTTGGTCCAATAAAAGATATCACCTCGTGCACCTTGTCTCTCTGATATCCAGAGACAACATGGCTACAACAACACTGCATGAAGCACTAGTAGTCATTTGCAATGAGGGAGGGGCGTGGCTGCTTTGTAGCACCCCTGTTCACTGTTGGCACTCCTTGCCTCAGTTTCCCTCCTGAAAGTTAGTCTCCTCAGCTCTCCACACCAAGCTGTGGGGTAGCTGTGGTCTAGCCCACCAGCCAAGTCACAACAAACACAGCCCCTTCCAGGGAGCACAGTCCAAACTGAAAACTCTCCAACAAAAGGGCACAGTGCCCTTCAGCTGGCCCTGTGCGCCCTACTTCCAGCCCCTCCTCAGCGCTCTGTGCCTTGTGTCCTATCTGGCTGTTATAGAGCCTTGGATTGGCGTACCCTTTTCCTTGCACTCCTTGGCTCAGGGCCTACCATAGGAGCGAGTGAGCGAGACAGACAGACAGACAGACAGACAATCTGCTCCTGTGATTCCAACTCCAGACTGATCTCACTCTCAGTCCTTTGATAAGGCTCAGGTGTCCATTACGCTATCACCAGATGCTCCTTAGTTCTGCCCCTTCAGGCTGGGAAGCAGCTAATTAATTATGGCATAGGTATGACTGACCCTAGCTATCCTTAAAGGGGCCAGTCACGTTGTGACATGCAAGGAATCCTTAGGTCACTAGGAGACAGGGTTTACGCCCAGCTTTGCTACTAATCAGCTGTGTGACCTTGGGCAATTCAATTTGCTACACTGTCTGTTTTCCCATCTGTAAAATGGAGATAATGGAACTTGCCTGCCTTTGTAAAGAGCTCTGTGATAAATGGACAAAAAGTTGTATATAGGAAGTTAGTAGTAGTAGTAGTAACTGACTCATAGAAACCATGATGATTTATGATTCAATGGACAATTCACGAACAGAAAAAAGGGCTAAGTCTAACAAACAGATTGTGTCATTCATGGTATTACTAGTACCCTCAGGATGAAGAGTAACATGGACTTCTCAGCATTTTTATGAGCTGTGACTTAAACAGATATCACAAATGAAGGGCCTAAGCAGGTGAAAACCCAGGTGCTGCAGAATGTCGTAATGTTGCATCAGTAGGTTGCACTCTTCCCTCCTTGTTAGTACAAACCTAAGGTCCAGTCACAGTATAAGGAGTCTTGTGTTATAGAAGAAACTGGATACAATTTTGACCAGCACCTATATGACTTAGGTGCCTAAGTTTAAATTGACTTTCAGTCGGACTTAGGTTCCTAAGTCACTTCAGACCTTTTGAAAATGTTATGCACTGTCTTTCAGGTGAGATGTAAAAACAAGTCACTGCCCACTTGTCGCCATAAAATACATGGCATTCAAGTTCCAACTTGTATAACTATATTCCCTCTGCTTTTCCAATCAATGTGATTTTTTTTAACCTCCTGCACTAAACTGCTGTACAGTGTGGTTCTAAATTGTCAAACATTTGCCCTCTTTCATCCCAAATGTAGCTACATTTTACTGGCTGAACAAGTTATCCTGTGTATAGTTTGTACCTCAGTTCCTTGACTTTGCAAAGTGATTCCCGATTCTTCTGGGTGACCAGCCCTAGACGTGTTGCAGCATTATTTATTTAGGTAAAAAATGTGGTTCAAGTTTTGCCCATCTGTACACTGCTCCTAATGAGTGTCTCCTTCGATTAAACCTTGCAATGAACCCTTTGTGTGCCTTCAGATCCAACACCCCTATGGGTCAGACTTGCACAGCTGCTAGACACTGACCTCTTTTGGATTTCTGAGCCCCATTGTGGGTCCGGAGCACCTTTGAAAATCTGCATACAGACAAATAGAATCAAAGGGATGTAGGACTGGAAGGGACCTTGAGTGGTCATCAAATCCAGCCTCCAGCACTGAGGCAGGACCAAGTAAACACACACCATCAAGTGTCTGTCCAACCTGTTCTTAAAAACCTCCAATCATGGGGAGTCCACAACCTCCCTTGGAAGTCGATTCCAGCGTGTAACTAACTTATAATTATAAAGTTTTTTTCCTAATATCTAACCTAAATCTCCCTTGCTGCAGATTAAGCCCTTTACTGCTTGTCCTACCATCAGTGGGCAGAGAAAAATTGATCAAGCTCCCCTTTATAACAGCCCTTAACATATGTGAAAACTATAATCAGGTCAACTCTGGGTCTTTTCTTTACAGACTAAACGTGCCTGTGTTGTTGTTTTTTTTAAATCTTTCCTTATAGTTAAAGTTTTCTAAACATTTTATTAGTTTGATTGCTCTCCTCTGGACTCTCTCCAGTTTGTTCATGTCTTTCCCAAAGTGTGGAGCCCAGAACTGGACACAGTACTACAGCTGAGTGCCAAGTAGAATGGGACAATTACCTCCAGTAGCTTACACATGATACTCCTGTTAATACACTGCAAAATATTAGCCATTTTTGCAACTGCATTGTACTATTGACTCATATTCAATTTGTGATCCACTAAACCCTGATATCCTTTTCAGCAGTACTACCACCCAGCCAGTTACTCCCCATGTTTAGGTGTGCATTCGTTATTTCTTTCTTATGTATAGTACTTTGCACTTGTCTTTATTGAATTTCCTCTTGTTGATTCCAGATCAATTCTATAATTCTTCAGTGTTGTTTTAATTCTAATCATGTCCTCCAATGTGCTTCCAACCCCATCCCCACCCTAGCTTGGTGTCATCTGCAAATTTTATAAGCATACTGGCCACTCCATTATCCAAATCATTATTGAAAATATTGAACAGTATTGGACTCAAGGTTGACCCTTGTGATTTCATGTAGACCACCTTTGCTTATGAGAATATCATTTGGGACTGTGTCCAAAGCATTACTAAAATCAAGATATAGCACATCTACTTCTTCCCCCCATCACTAGGCCAGTAACCCTGTCAAAGAAGGAAATTAAGTGGGTTTGGCCTGATTTGTTCTTCACATATCCATGCTGGCTATTCCCTATGACTTTATTATACTCTAGGTGCTTGCACACTGATCACTTAATAATTTGTTACAGTATCTTCCCAGGTATCAAGGTTAGGCTGAGTGGTCTCTAATTCCCTGGGTCCTCTTTGTTCCCTTGCTAAAGATAGATGCAATGTTTGCTCTTCTCCAGTCTTCTGGGGCCTAACCTGTCCTCCATGCATTCTCAAAGATAATTGCTAACAGTTCCAAGACAGTTTCAGCCAGTTCCTTGAGTACCCTAGGGTGAATTTCCTTAGGCCCTGCGGACTTGAATACATCTAAATTATCTAAATATTCTGTAACCTGTTCTTTCTCTTTTGTGACTTGTGTTTCTTTCCCCTTGTTGTGAATATTAATTGTGTTGAGAATCTGGTCACCATTAACCTTTTTAGTGAAGAATGAAACAAAAATAGGCATAAAACAACTCACCTTTCATGATGTCACTCGTCATTAGCTCTCCTTCCACGCTAAATAGAAGACCTACATTTCCTTCATCTTTCTCTTGCTCCTACTGTATTTAAAGAACCGCTTCTTATTGCCTCTTATATCCCTTGCTAGGCATAACTCAATTTGTGTGTTAACCTTTCTGATTTTGTCCTACATCTTTGTGTTATTCTTCTATACTCCTCTTTAGCAATTAGTCTGTTTCCACTTCTTGCAGGATTCCATTTTGATTTTCAGGGAATTAAAGAGCCTCTTAGTATTCTTATTTTTCCTTCTCACTGGGATACTTCACAGTTGTGCCATTAATATTGTCTCCTTGAGAAACTGCCAGCTCTCCTGAACTCCGTTATCCCTTAGATTTACTAACCTTACCTACCAGTTCTCTGAATTTGTTAAAGTCTGCTTTTTTTTGAAGTCCATTGGCCTTATTCTCTTGCGTTCCCTCCTTCCTTTCCTTACAATCATGAAATCTATCGTTTTGTGTTCTTTCCACCAAATTGCCTTCCATCTTCATATTTACAACCAATTCTTCCTTGTTGGTCAGAATTCAGTGAAAAATGGCTGTCCCCCGGGGTTACTTCCTCCACTTTCTAACACAAAAAGTAGTCCCCAACACATTCTGAGAACTTACTGGAAATGCTGTGCTTTGCTGTATGCCGTATGCTTGCCTTTAATTAAAATAGAAAGATTTTTTTCCCTCTTTGCTGAGCTTTTCTGTTCCCTTTGATAATTATAGCTAGTACATACTAAAATTAAGCCACACAAGCACATCTCCAAAATAAGTGTTTGAGGCAAATTGTAACATCTCCTTGTCACTTTATGGATATTTGTGTTGTCACTCAATTTATGTTCTAATACTACATTATTACCTATTACCATAGTTGTTAAAAACCTTACTTTTGATGCCGATGAAAATGAAGAAAGACAGGGGTTTTGACATCAATACTGATATAAGAACCATATTAATGTGACAGACTATTACTTCTATATGACAGACTGTGAAATCCTGTGTGAGCATTATAGAAAGATCAGTTAACGGCGTGCTCATCCTTCCCTTGTGACTTGGAGGTACAGGCTCCATGCTAGTGGCTGGAGATAGACAGGGAAATCGGAAAGAGGCCAGTGATTGTCATCATAAAAAGAAATGTTTCCTAGAGCGCAACACATTTGAAGGGGCTCTGAGCCAAGGTTTTCAGAAATAGGATGCTAAAATCTGATGCTTTAAGTCTGTTTAGGCACCTCATTAAGTAAGCGTGGGTGAGATTTTCAAAAGCATCTACTTGATTTAGGATCACAGGTGCTGAGTCAATGGGACTTGTGCACCTATGTTAACTAAATCTGACTAAAAGGTACACCTTAATCTTCATAATGCAGATGGACTTCTCCTACTGGGGAAGGTCCAGCTATCTCTGTATATTAGGCAGGGCCGGCTCTGGCTTTTTTGCCGCCCCAGGCAAAAAAGCCTCCCACCGCCCCCTCCCCCCCCCAGCGCGTCAGGGGAGGGCGCCGAGTCCGGCCGCAGGTCCACTCTCCCCGACCGGCCGGAGCGCCGGGGGGAGGGCGGTGAGCCTGGCCGGGGCTCCGCTCTCCCCGGCGGCCAGAGCTCCGGGGGG
>NW_027056113.1:0-6000 GCF_011386835.1 Chrysemys picta bellii
CGTTAAACAATCAGTGGGGCCACTAGATGATCAAGGTGCTAAAGGAGTTCTCAAAGCTGATAATGTCATTGCAGAGAAGCTAAATTAATCCTTTGCATCCGTCTCCACTGGAGAGGATGTGAGGGAGATTCCCACACTTGAGCCGTTCTTTTTAGAAGACAAATCTGAGGAACTGTTCCTAAATTGTGTCAATAGAGGAAGTTTTGGAACGAATTGATAAATTAAACAGTAATAAGTCACCCGGATCAGAAAGTATTTACCCAAGAGCGCTGAAGGAACTCAAATATGAAACTGAAGAACAACCAACAGTATGTAAGCTATCCCTTACATCAGCCTTTTGGACTAGATGACTGGAGGATAGCTCCAAAGGCGATCCAGGCAATTACAGTCTGTAAGGCTAACTTCAGTACAATGCACATTGGTTCAAACTATTGTAAAGAACAGAATTATCAGACATAGGAACACAATTTGTTGGGGAAGAGTCAACCGGCTTTTGTAAAAGGAAATCATGCCTCACCCATCTATTAGAATTCTTTGAGAGGTCAACAAACATGTGAACAAGGGTGATCCAGTGGATACAGAGTACTTGGACTTTCAGAAAGCCTTTGATAAGATACCCCACCCAAGGCTATTAAGCAATAGTCAGTCATGGGATAAGAGGGAAGGTCCTCTCATGGATCAGTAACTGGTTAAAAGACAGGAAACAGAGGGTAGGAATAAATGGTCGGTTTTCACAGTGGAGAGAGGTAAATAGTGGGGTCCCCCACGGATCTATACTGGACCCAGTGCTTTTCCGCATTCAAAATGATCTGGGAAAAGGAGTAAATAGTGAGGCGGCAAAGTGTGCAGCTGATAGAGACAAATTAGAGGATTGGGCCGAAAAAAACCTGATGAGGTTCAACAAGGACAAGTGCAGAGTCCTGCACTTAGGACGGAAGAATCCTATGCACTGCTACAGACTAGGGACCGAATGGCTAGGTAGCAGTTCTGCAGAAAAGGACCTAGGGGTCACAGTGGACGAGAAGCTGGATATGAGTCAACAGTGTGCTCTTGTTGCCAAGAAGGCTAACGACATTTTGGGCTGTATAAGTAGGGGCATTGCCAGCAGATCGAGGAACGTGATCGTTCCCCTTTATTCGACATTGGTGAGGCCTCATCTGGAATACTGTGTCCAGTTTTGGGCCCCACACTACAAGAAGGATGTGGAAAAATTGGAAAGAGTCCAGCGGAGGGCAACAAAAATGATTAGGGGTCTGGAGCACATGACTTATGAGGAGAGGCTGAGGGAACTGGGATTGTTTAGTCTCCAGAAGAGAAGAATGAGGGGGGATTTGATAGCAGCCTTCAACTACCTGAAGGGGGGTTCCAAAGAGGATGGAGCTCGGCTGTTCTCAGTGGTGGCAGATGACAGAACAAGGAGCAATGGTCTCAAGTTGCAGTGGGGGAGGTCTAGGTTGGATATCAGGAAAAACTATTTCACTAGGAGGGTGGTGAAACACTGGAATGCGTTACCTAGGGAGGTGGTGGAGTCTCCTTCCTTGGAGGTTTTCAAGGCCCGGCTTGACAAAGCCCTGGCTGGGATGATTTAGCTGGGAATTGGTCCTGCTTTGAGCAGGGGGTTGGACTAGATGACCTCTTGAGGTCCCTTCCAACTCTGATATTCTATGATTCTATGATTCTATGATACAAAGTTACTCAAGATAGTCACATCCAAAGCAGATTGTGAAGAGTTACAAAGGGATCTCACAAAACTAGCTGAATGGGGCAACAAAATGGCGGATGAAATTCAATGATGATCAATGCAAAGTAATGCACATTGGAAAACAATCCCAACTATACATACAAAATAGAGTCTACATCAGCTATTACTACTCAAGAAAGATCTTGAAGTCATTGTGGATAGTTCTTTGAAAACCTCTGCTCAATGTGCAGTGGCAGTCAAAAATACTAACAGAATGTTAGGAACCATTAGGAAAGGGATAGAAAATATGACCAAATATATCATAATGCCAGTATATAAATCCATGGTATGCCCTGACTTTGAGTACTGTGGCCAGTTCTGGTTGCCTCATCTCAAAAAAAGTTATTAGAAATGGAAAAGGTACAGAGAAAGGCAACAAAAATGATTAGAGGTACGAAATAGCTTCTTTATGAGGAGAGATTAACAGGACTGGGACCGTTCATCTTAGAGATGACTAATGGGGGATGACATGGAGGTCTATAAAATCATGAATAGTGTGACGAAAGTGAATAAGGAAGTGTTATTTCCCCCTTCACATAACACAAGAATGAGAGGTCACCCAATGAAATAGGCGGCAGGTTTAAAACCAACAAAAGGAAGTATTTCTTCACATAACGCACAGTCAACCTGTGGAACTCATTGCCAGGGGACGTTGTGAAAGCCAAAACTATAACAGGGTTCAAAAAAGAATTAGCTAAGTTCATAGAGGACATGTCCATCAATGGCTATTAGCCAATATGGTCAGGGATGCAATCCCAGGTGTCCCTAGCCTCTGACTGCCAGAAGCTGGCACTGGATGACCATGGATGGTTTGTCAGATAAATTCCCCTGTTCTGTTCATTCCCTCTGAAGCATGTGGCACCTGTCAGAAGACAGGATACTGGGCTAGATGGTCCATTGGTCTGACCCAGTCTGGACATTCTTATGTTCTTAAAATGAGGTTGATCCACTTACATCACTCCGGGCTATGAAAAATCCACAACCCTGAGCGCCGTAGCTATACTGACCTAGCCCCCGCTGCAAATGCAGCTACGTCAACAGAAGAATGCTTCCACTGACCTGGCTAGCGTTGTTTGGCTAGGTGGTGTTCAGACACTGACCGAAAACCCCCTTGCTGTGCGCACACTGCTGGGTTATGCCAGCGTAGTTAAGGCACCATAGCTATGCCCCAATAGTCCCCATAGTATAGACATGGCCTCAGTAGCCACAGTGTGGTAGCACAGAATCTGTAACGTACATATGCCTTTGGGCCTATCATATTCCCGATGTGTTATACATCGTAAAGGTTACATATACTTTGTTCAAATTTGTGACTGGAAAAATATCCCATTCTATCCTTAAATACTTTTTCATCAACACCTATACGAAAAGAAATACAAAACATACGGTCTGGTCATTAGGTCCCTTTACATTACCCTGACAGAGCAATATAAAGGGGTTTAGAGTGAGTAGGAATAGACACATAGACGCTAAGGCCACAAGGAACCACTGTGATCTAGTCTGACCTCCTTCAAAACGCAGGCCAGAGACCTCCCCTGAAATAGTTCCTGTTTGAACTAAAGCAGATCTTTAGAAAAATACATCAAATCTTGACTGAAAAATGCCCAGTGATGGAGAATCCGCCACAACACTTGGTAAGTTGTTCCAATGGCTATTTAACCTCAGTATCACATCAGTCCCATTGTATTAAAACAAAACAAAAACAAACCCCAAAGTCCCAGAACACATATTGGCAAGAGTTCGGACGTTCTCAGCAAATGCTCTCCCTGAACATTTATTTTCATCCATCTATACCTACGTTAAAAATAGCAGCTCACGGTGCTGATTCTCTGCGGTGGCTGGAGTCAGACATTGTTTGGTGAAAGCAATTGTGTGATATATATTTGGTGGAGGCAGAGAAGCGGGATTGACAATTGATTTCACATCCTTTCAGGGACATCACCATTTTATTTCTTCCTGAAATTTGGAGATCCTCTCTATTTTTCCACAGATCGGCTTGTCATCGTTATTGCCCTCATGAAACATCATAAGTTTGCAATTGTGTCTATACAAAATTGCATGTGGACGTCCTGTAGCATCAATCATTGCCTTCTAACCTAATAATATGAGGGAGGGGGAATGTTTGCGTGCGTATATTATGTCCAACAAATTCAGTGATATGCTTTGAAATACAGGCTAAACAAAAGGGGAGCTTTAAAGTGAATATAATATTCAAACCTAGTGTCCCTACTGCTTAATTTAAAAAATATGTCATCCAGAGAAAGCAATTATTAGTGAAGAGAGGAGTCATTCAAACAGGCAGTTAATTTGCATGCATGCAGGAGAAACTGGAAGGCTGGGTCACTTCGCCTTTAGACTGATGTGTTGAATCACAGATCACATCTCCTTGGCTTCACTTTGGTGGGGCAGTTACCTATACAAATATCCTAGGAGTTAGGCAGTGCCTTTGAGCGTGGAGTGCCGCTGAACCGAGCTCAAGAGGCAGAATCCCTCCCTATACAATCTGGTTTCCAAGGGAGCGCTCCCCTGACTGTATTGCAGCATGTGATGCCATGTCCCTGCCCTCCAATCCCAGTGTGCAGGCTGGGGCAGAGAAGGTGAGTCATAGAAGGCCATGCACCCAAAGGAAAGTGGAGATGAAGGCAGCATAGAGATTTCCCTAACACAACAGCTGCAATTCGGCCTGGCTTTTCCACGGAGACTGAAACCCCTCATGCCATCTACCGCTCTGCACATCCACCTAAGCGCCTGACATGAGCCAACCCTAAATGAACTGATCTTTATCTAGCTGTTTACGTGTATGTAATGGAACATCCCAGTAAACTAAAGCAGCCATTCCAAATCCCCCTGCAAATAAACAATTATGAAGATCGCCTTTGAATTCCCCTAATTTGCTTGTGGCGTCAGCACAATGGGAGAGAATAATTGCAGTTATTAAAAGAAATTGCCACAGGCAAAATATGACCCATTTTATAACACAAAGCCAGGAAAACAGAAAAGGGGGAAAAAAGAGAGCCACCCAGTGAGACTTCTCCCCTCCACACACGCGCCCCCCTCCTTTTAGTCTTAGTAATGAGAGACTTCACCTGACTCTTTTCTCAAGCGCTGCTGTTTAGGTGAGAAAGCAAAGCTTTACCATCAGCACAGTCAGCGTGGATAATCTGCATTTGGCACAGCTTTCTCTAGCAAAGCAACAGAAACGCGTTTTTTTCCTTTCAGCTTGCCTCATGCAGATGCAAAACTGCCCCTCCTTGTGAGCTAAGTGTATTGCAAAGAGAAATCACTCTTGCTTACGGCCCAGATGTTTAAAGGTATTTAGGTGTTGCCATACCTATGTCTCGTTTTCTAATGGGACTTAGGCACTGAGGAGCCAACATGTCATTGACAGTCAATTTATTTCAGGCTCCTAAAGATGTAGACAGGCACCTAGTGGCGTTTCCTTAACTCACATTGAAATTAATGAGACTTGGGCACCTAATCAGCTTAAATGCTTTTGAAAATCCCACTAGATGCCTATTTACTTGTGTACGTGCCTAAATACGTTTGAAATCATACTCAGAATCTAAATTTAAGATGGGATTTCTCAAAAGGAGCCCAAAGGAATTAAAAGTCGAATTGCTGACGCGGCAGGTTCGGCCGATCGCGGCCCCCACTGGCGAGAAGCGGCACAGGCGAGGGATGTGCTGGCCGCGGCTTCCCGCCGCCCCCATTGGCCCAGGACGGCGAACCGCAGCCAGTGGGGGCCGCGATCGGCCGAACCTGCCGCGTCAGCAGGTAAATAAACTGGCCCGGCCCGCCAGGGTGCTTACCCTGGTGAGCCGCGTGCCAAACGTTGCCGACCCCTGGTGTATTGTATCATTACAGGGGTTTTGAAAATGTTTATTTAAAAAAAAAAAAAAGACTGAGGAAAAATTCTGAAACAAAACATCCTTCTGAAATGAAAAGTGAAACAGTTTGTTTTGGCACATCCAAAATGACACAATTTCAACATTTCCAAAAAATAAAATAAAAATATTATTTTTATTTGACCAAAACAATTTACTGAATTTAACCCAAATTTCTAAATTGTTTCAGTCAACCTGAATCTGCATTTTTTGGTGAAAAAAGGTTTTGCACACAAAAAACAAACCACCGACCAGCTCTAATTAGGAGCACAAATTCCATTGAAATTCAGTAGTTAACTGCTAATTCCTTCAAACTCCTTTGAAGACCCCAAATTAAACACACAAAGAAAATGTTTTTGTACCAGCCACATCAAT
>NW_027056114.1:0-6000 GCF_011386835.1 Chrysemys picta bellii
GCATTTGGCAGAGATCCTTTCGAGACAATTGCTAAACATGAAACATTCATTCCAGAGGACCCCTAGGCACGAATATCTCCAGGAAGTATCCTCCATATGCCTTTCGAAGGCCGTGCTGGCTATTTGTCAGCGATAGCTTCGTTCAAATTGATAAACATGTGCCTTTCACTCCCCATCTCTGCTAGGGACGAATATCTCCTGGATCGTCCTCCAAAGGCAAATCTGAAAGAGAGCTGGGCATTTGGCAGAGATCCTTTCGTGACAATTGATAAACATGAAACATTCATTCCATTTCTTAGCTAGTGACGAATTTCCCATGGAATAATGCTGCAAATGCTATTACAGAGTACTGCTGGGCATTTGGCAGACATGCCTTGGTGAGTATAGCTGAACATAAGACATTGAGTCCAGATAATAGGTATGCAAAAATTTCTCACGGAATTCTCCTGTAACTGTCATTAGGATGCATTGCTAGGTATTTGGCAGAGATCCCAACGTGAAAATTGCCATATATGAATCATTCATTCCAGATCACACCTAGTCACGAATATCTCCAGGAATTATCCTCCAAATGCCTTTCGCAGGAACTGCTGGCTATTTGTCAGAGACACTTTCGTTCACATTGATACACAGATGCCTTTCACTCCCTATCTCTGCTAGGGACGAATGTCTCCTGGATCGTCCTCCAAAGGCAAATCGGTTAGAGAGCTGGGCATTTAGCAGAGAGCCTTTCGTGACACTTGCTAAACACGAAGCATTCATTCCATTCAATAGCTAGTGACGAATTTCCCATGGAATAACGCTGCCAGTGTCATTACAGAGTACTGCTGCGCATATGGCAGAGATTCCTTGGTGAATATAGCTAAACATAAGACATTGATTCCAGATCTTAGCTAGACATGTTTTTCTCATGGAATTCTCCTGCAACTGTCATTAGCATGCATTGCTAGCCATTTGGCAGAGATCGGTTCGTGACAATTGCTAAACATGAAACTTTCATTCCAGAGGACACCTAGGCACAAATATTTCCAGGAATTCTCCTCCAAATGCCTTTCGCAGCTGTTTGTCAGAGATATCTTCGTTCAAATTGATAAACATGTGCCTTTCACTCCCTAGCTCTGCTAGAACGAATGTCTCCTGGATCGTTCTCCCAATGCAAATCGGATAGAGGGCTGGGCAATTGGCAGAGATCCCTTCGGGACAATTGCTCAACATGAAACATTCATTCCATTTCTTAGCTAGTGACGAATTTCCCATGGAATAATGCTGCAAATGCCATTACAGACATGCTGGGCATTTGGCAGACATGCCTTGGTGAGTATAGCTGAAGATAAGACATTGAGTCCAGATCATAGGTATGAAAAAAATTTTCACGGAATTCTCCTGTAACTGTCATTAGGATGCATTGCTAGGTATTTGACAGAGATCCCAACGTGAAAATTGCCATATATGAATCATTCATTCCAGATCACACCTAGTCACAAATATCTCCAGGAATTATCCTCCAAATGCCTTTCGCAGGTACTGCTGGCTATTTGTCAGAGACCCTTTGGTTCACATTGATACACAGATGCCTTTCACTCCCTATCTCTGCTAGGGACGAATATCTCCTGGAATCGTCCTCCGAATTGCAAATCGGTTAGAGAGCTGGGCATTTAGCAGAGAGCCTTTCGTGACACTTGCTAAACACGAAGCATTCATTCCATTCAATAGCTAGTGACGAATTTCCCATGGAATAATGCTGCCAATGTCATTACAGAGTACTGCTGCGCATATGGCAGAGATTCTTTGGTGAATATAGCTAAACATAAGACATTGACTCCAGATCACAGCTAGCCATGTATTTCTCATGGAATTCTCCTGCAACTGTCATTAGCATGCATTGCTAGCCATTTGGCAGAGATCGGTTCGTGACAATTGCTAAACATGAAACTTTCATTCCAGAGGACACCTAGGCACAAATATTTCCAGGAATTCTCCTCCAAATGCCTTTCGCAGCTATTTGTCAGAGATATCTTCGTTCAAATTGATAAACATGTGCCTTTCACTCCCTGTCTCTGCTAGAACGAATGTCTCCTGGATCGTTCTCCCAATGCAAATCGGATAGAGGACTGGGCATTTGACAGAGATCCCTTCGGGACAATTGCTAAACATGATGCATTCATTCCATTTCATAGCTAGTGACGAATTTCCCATGGAATAATGCTGCAAATGCTATTACAGAGTACTGCTGGGAATTTGGCAGACATGCCTTGGTGAATATAGCTAAACATAAGACATTGATTCCAGATCATAGCTAGGCATGTGTTTCTCGTGGAATTCTCCTGCAATTGTCATCAGGATGCTTTGCTAGCCAATTGGCAGAGATCTCTTCGTGACAATTGTTAAACGTGGGCCGTTCTTTCCAGATTACACCTAGGAACATCTTTCTCCAGGAATTATCATCCAAATGCCATTCGGATGACCTGCTGGGCGTTTCTCCGAGTTTCGTTTGTGACAGCGTCTAAAGATGAGAAACTGAATCCAGATAACTGCTAGGGATGAATTTCTCCTGGGATCGTCCTCCAAGTGCCATTCTGATGAACTGGTGGCAATTTGGTAGAGATCCGTTCGTGACAATTCCTAAACATGAGATATTCATTACAGGTCATAGCTAACAACGACTTCTTCATTGTATCCTCCTCCAAATGTCATTAGGATGCACTGCGGGTAATTTGGCAGAGATCCGTTCGTGATAATTGCTAAACATAAAACAATCATTCCAGAGGACACCTAGGCACGAATATTTCCAGGAATTATCCTCCAAATGCCATTCGCAGCTATTTGTCAGAGATATCTTCGTTCAAATTGATAAACATGTGCCTTTCACTCCCTATCTCTGCTAGAACGAATGTCTCCTGGATCGTCCTTCCAATGCAAATCGGATAGAGGGCTGGGCTTTTGGCAGAGATCCCTTCGGGACAATTGCTAAACATGAAACATTCATTCAATTTCATAGCTAGTGACCAATTTCCCATGGAATAATGCTGCAAATGCTAATACAGTGTACTGCTGGGAATTTGGCAGACATGCCTTGGTGAGTATAGCTGAAGATAAGACATTGAGTCCAGATCATAGGTATGCAAAAATTTCTCACGGAATTCTCCTGTATCTATCATTAGGATGCATTGCTAGGTATTTGGCAGAGATCCTAACGTGAAAATTGCCATATATGAATCATTCATTCCAGATCACAGCTAGTCACAAATATCTCCAGGAATTATCCTCCAAATGCCTTTCGCAGGCACTGCTGGCTATTTGTCAGAGACCCTTTCGTTCACATTGATACACAGATGCCTTTCACTCCCTATATCTGCTAGGGACGAATGTCTCCTGGAATCGTCCTCCGAATTGCAAATCGGTTAGAGAGCTGGGCATTTAGCAGAGAGCCTTTCGTGACACTTGCTAAACACGAAGCATTCATTCCATTCAATAGCTAGTGACGAATTTCCCATGGAATAATGCTGCCAGTGTCATTACAGAGTACTGCTGCGCATATGGCAGAGATTCTTTGGTGAATATAGCTAAACATAAGACATTGACTCCAGATCACAGCTAGCCATGTATTTCTCATGGAATTCTCCTGCAACTGTCATTAGCATGCATTGCTAGCCATTTGGCAGAGATCGGTTCGTGACAATTGCTAAAAATGAAACTTTCATTCCAGAGGACACCTAGGCACAAATATTTCCAGGAATTCTCCTCCAAATGCCTTTCGCAGCTATTTGTCAGAGATATCTTCGTTCAAAATGATAAACATGTGCCTTTCACTCCCTATCTCTGCTAGAACGAATGTCTCCTGGATCGTCCTCCCAATGCAAATCGGATAGAGGGCTGGGCTTTTGGCAGAGATCCCTTCGGGACAATTGCTAAACATGAAACATTCATTCCATTTCATAGCTAGTGACGAATTTCCCATGGAATAATGCTGCAAATGCTAATACAGAGTACTGCTGGGAATTTGGCAGACATGCCTTGGTGAATATAGCTAAACATAAGACATTGATTCCAGATCATAGCTAGGCATGTGTTTCTCGTGGAATTCTCCTGCAACTGTCATCAGGATGCTTTGCTAGCCAATTGGCAGAGATCTCTTCGTGACAATTGCTAAACGTGAGCCGTTCTTTCCAGATTACACCTAGAAACGTCTTTCTCCAGGAATTATCCTCCAAATGCCATTCGGATGACCTGTTCTGCATTTCCCCGAGTTTCGTTTGTGACAGTGCCTAAAGAGGAGAAACTGAATCCAGATAACTGCTAGGGATGAATTTCTCCTGGGATCGTCCTCCAAATGCCATTCGGATGCACTGCTGGTAATTTGGCACAGATCCGTTCGTGTCAATTGCTAAACATGAAACATTCATTCCAGAGCACACCCACGCACGAATAGCTCCAGGAATTATCCTCCAAAAGCCTTTCGCAGGCAGTGCTGGCTATTTGTCAGAGACCCTTTCGTTCACTTTGATACACAGGTGCCTTTCACTCCCTATCTCTGCTAGGGACGAATATCTCCTGGATCGTCCTCCAAAGTCAAATCGGATGAGGAGCTAGGCATTTGGCAGAGATCCTTTCGAGACAATTGCTAAACATGAAACATTCATTCCAGAGGACCCCTAGGCACGAATATCTGCAGGAAGTATCCTCCATATGCCTTTCGAAGGCCGTGCTGGCTATTTGTCAGCGATACCTTCGTTCAAATTGATAAACATGTGCCTTTCACTCCCCATCTCTGCTAGGGACGAATATCTCCTGGATCGTCCTCCAAAGGCAAATCGGATAGAGGGCTGGGCATTTGGCAGAGATCCTTTCGTGACAATTGATAAACATGAAACATTCATTCCATTTCTTAGCTAGTGACGAATTTCCCATGGAATAATGCTGCAAATGCTATTACAGAGTACTGCTGGGCATTTGGCAGACATGCCTTGGTGAGTATAGCTGAACATAAGACATTGAGTACAGATAATAGGTATGCAAAAATTTCTCACGGAATTCTCCTGTAACTGTCATTAGGATGCATTGCTAGGTATTTGGCAGAGATCCCAACGTGAAAATTGTCATATATGAATCATTCATTCCAGATCACACCTAGTCACGAATATCTCCAGGAATTATCCTCCAAATGCCTTTCGCAGGAACTGCTGGCTATTTGTCAGAGACACTTTCGTTCACATTGATACACAGATGCCTTTCACTCCCTATCTCTGCTAGGGACGAATGTCTCCTGGATCGTCCTCCAAAGGCAAATCGGTTAGAGAGCTGGGCATTTAGCAGAGAGCCTTTCGTGACACTTGCTAAACACGAAGCATTCATTCCATTCAATAGCTAGTGACGAATTTCCCATGGAATAATGCTGCCAGTGTCATTACAGAGTACTGCTGCGCATATGGCAGAGATTCCTTGGTGAATATAGCTAAACATAAGACATTGATTCCAGATCTTAGCTAGACATGTATTTCTCATGGAATTCTCCTGCAACTGTCATTAGCATGCATTGCTAGCCATTTGGCAGAGATCGGTTCGTGACAATTGCTAAACATGAAACTTTCATTCCAGAGGACACCTAGGCACAAATATTTCCAGGAATTCTCCTCCAAATGCCTTTCGCAGCTGTTTGTCAGAGATATTTTCGTTCAAATTGATAAACATGTGCCTTTCACTCCCTATCTCTGCTAGAACGAATGTCTCCTGGATCGTTCTCCCAATGCAAATCGGATGCACTGCTGGTAATTTGGCACAGATCCGTTCGTGTCAATTGCTAAACATGAAACATTCATTCCAGAGCACACCCACGCACGAATAGCTCCAGGAATTATCCTCCAAAAGCCTTTCGCAGGCAGTGCTGGCTATTTGTCAGAGACCCTTTCGTTCACTTTGATACACAGGTGCCTTTCACTCCCTATCTCTGCTAGGGACGAATATCTTCTGGATCGTCCTCCAAAGGCAAAACGGATGAGGAGC
>NW_027056115.1:0-6000 GCF_011386835.1 Chrysemys picta bellii
TCTTCTCCACCCCCACCCAGGTTAGGCAGGGAGGTGGCTCTAGCAGGAGGGGCAGGAGGGATTCTGGCAGCAGTGAAGTGGGTTGCGGGGAGGTTGAGATCTTGCCCCAAGTCATCCCAGACACTAACGCTAAGCCAAAGGATGGCAGCATCTAGTGTCAGTGGAGTCCAAGCACTATTTCAACCCCACGGTTTTGGATCAACTTCCCACAAGGGGAGGTGAAGAGCACCCCCAGCAACACACACACACACACACACACACACACACACACACACACACACACACACACACACACACACACACACACCACTCCTGGTGGTGGGAGGGGAACAGGAGAAAGGACAAAAGAAGTAAGAGATGAAGAGAAACGAAGGAGGAATAGAGGAAAAGGTAAAACGAAAAAGACAAACCCTAATGTCCCCAGTGATTCCACGGGACAAAATCCCAGGTGGGCTATAAAATTCTGCCACCTTAAACTAGTGTTTTCCATGCCTAGAATTCAGCTGGCACCAGGTGGATCAGACTGAACAGGTTACAAACCTCTCCGAGGCTCTTACCTTCTCAACAGGGACGTCTGTTTTCTAGTAAAATCAGTAAAAGGAAAGGAGAAAACTCGAAAAAGGCTCCTCCTCGCGCTCACGTACGTGAACCCTAATACTCTCTCAGTCCTGAATGAGAGACCTCGAGAAGGAGACTTGCTGAAGCAAAGCCACAGGGGTCCCTGAGGTTTCCCTGGCCCTGTGCTCCGTCCTGCCTCGCTGATGTCAGCATCTCTCTGTGAGGTCACCACCTCCCTACCATCTTTGACCAATAGGCTCAGGTCCTGAAAAAGGCCTTTGTGATGTCACTACCACACCTACCCATCCCCTGAAGTGCTAATGTCCTGCTGCTGGCCTAACACTTGGAAGGTTTGAGCTGCTCTCTGTGGATCACCCCACTCAATGTGTGTTCATTCTAGGAAGCAAGCCGGATAGACAGTAAAACATCAGAGGCTGCTCCCAATGCTACACTCAGTTTTTCCAAAATTAGGAGACTTTATGGCCAGAAGAGACCTTTAGAGCATCTCATCTAACCCCCTGCATATCATGGGCTTCCTTTATAGCACAACAGTTACTTTTTTGGAAAGCACATTCCAGACATCCAGGATAAAATGATAAGGCGTCTCATTGAACAGAGCGAGCAGCCCTACTAAACTGGCTGTGAGCTCCAGGAAATAACAATTCTAGTGGCAGGAAGTTGAAGCCAGACAAAATATGGTGCAAATTTTTCACCATGTGTGTACTTAAATCACTGGAACAAGGGACATGGTGGAGTCTCCATCTCCTGTAGTCCTTCAATCAGAATTGTAAGTCTCTTCCTTAAAAATAAATAAATTAATAAATAATCGCTCTAGCTCACCCATAAGTTACTGGGCTGGATGTAGGAATCACTGGGAGAAATTCTCTGGCCTGTGTCATACAGAGGGTCAGATTAAATGATCATAAAAGTGCCTTCTGGCCTTAACATCTATGACTCTATGGAATGTATGAGGGGCTGAGGATTAGAAACCTTAAGTGCCAAGTTGCAGTAGCAGGTGAGCAGTTACTCCACAGCCTTAGTAAGGAAGGGGAGGACATGTGGCCTATTGCCTCCCCCCCCCCCTGCGCTCTCTCTCTCTCACACACACATTTGCGACCAGGATTCGTATGACAATTGTCTACAGAGATGACATAAATAAATAAAAATAAAATAAATTAATGGAGATATCCTATCTCCTAGAACTGGAAGGGACCTTAAAAGGTCATGGAGTCCAGCCCCCTGCCTTCACTAGCAGGACCAAGTACTGATTTTGCCCCAGATCCCTAAGTGGCCCCCTCAAGGACTGAACTCATAACCCTGGGTTTGCAGGCCAATGCTCAAACCACTGAGCTATCCCTCCCCCCATAGAGATGACAGATTGCGCCAGTGGTAAAAATAAGTGCCAGCAGCTTAAGCGTTAACAGTCTCAGACCCACGCAGATGAAGATTTAACAGCACTCAGTGCTGTAATTCTCTACTCATGCCTCTGGCCTGTTTGTTTGAGAAGTTCAGTTATTTATTGGGACAAGTTTAAAGAATGAAGCAAGGGTGATGCAGCAGTATATTGTATTTATAGTCTCTTTAAAATTAGTTGTTTAATCACCAGAAGGCCTCCCATTATCAGGGGTCTCTCACATGAAGTAGATACACGCAGAGGCTGTATGCTGAAAGTTTGTAGGAGCCATCTTGTCATGTTATAACGAGAGTTCTGGTTTAAACTTTATATCCCTGGTCCTGCTCTGTTTCCTGAATTCTGTAGCACACTCATAAGGAAGATACTCTCAGTTGCCTGGGAATGCTAGAAAGCAAGATACCCCTAGTGTAAATACGGTTAAACTGGCAAAGCTGTGACCATTCCCCGTAAAACTTGATTTGCTCAGGGTGGGTGAAATAAAGTGGTAAAAAGTCACTTTGCCGGTATAAACCATCAGGACCGTTTTGCTGGTATAGTTTATGTAGTAGGAAGAGGGCCTGAAACATAAGCCCTTGTATCAGAGGCCTGGTGTGAGGCCTGAGGCCTGAATTAGGGTGACCAGATGTCCCGATTTTATAGGGACAGTCCCGATTTTTGGGTCTTTTTCTTATATAGGCTCCTATTACACCCCACCCCCATCCCGATTTTTCACTGTCTGGTCACCTTAACCTGAACTAAAGTAGTTTTGTTGATATAAAGCAAAGAAGCAAAGTGGGGTTTTGCCTGCTTGCAAGCAGACAGAATCTGGCAAGAATAGGGCTGATATTGCAGAAACACACATTCCTAAGTAGTGTTAGGCACAAATATATGCAAACACATTCCAGAAAGGTGGCACCAGAACATCTGGATAGCAAACACGTTCCCCAAAGAGAACAGGAACACGCTGACCCATCTTAAGGAAAAAGTCAAGATGACAGCATGATGGATAGAGATTTTTTGATCGAACCAACATGTACAAGGTAATGGGTGGCTCCTGGATACATCAATGGGTGGCACCCTAATACGTCAGACGGTGGCACCCTGGTACATCAGGAGTAATGAGTAACTTGTTTGTATCTGTGTATAAAGATGTATCTCAGAGAGGGTGTCTTTGTCTGGCCGAGGGGAAAATGGAAAGTCGGGGCCATTCACTGAGCTGGTCCATTGCCACAGGCATACATGTGTTAGTGTACCTGTAACCATTGAGCCAGGGCATTAGTACCATGCCTCGTCAGCAATAAACCTGACCAAGTACCTTTGCTGAAAACTGAGTCTGTGAATTTATTGGGTGGTTCAATCACAGCCTGCTGTCTCTGCTATCTGCGCAGAGCTGGAAAGCACGCTGAAAGAACACACACACAGCCAAATATCTATCAACATCTGAAGACAGTGTACTCTGGCATAGCTACTAGGAACAAACTCCTAGGGTAGACCATGGGTTGCTGCAGGTTTTCGTGACTACGTTGCTAAACAAAGACCTTGTGAAGCTGCAGTGATTTAACACAAGGTGTAAGTTGAAAACCATATAGTTAAACTGGTGCAAAAAGCCACATGAAACTGATTTTTGTGTAAGAGAGGCCTTTTGTTTTATTGTTTATTTTAACTCAGTTTGGAACAGGTTTAACTAAACCAGTGATAGCTGCCTTTAAACCAGGGGTCTCAAGGTCCCAGCCTGCGGGCCATCTGTGGCCCAAGAACCTCCCCACTGCGGCCTGCGGAGGAGAAACGCATGCAGACACGCTGCCAGCAATGTTTGCTGCAGGCGCGGCCCCTGCAGCTTCCATTGGCTGGGGGAGAGGGACAGAGATACCATCACTAATGGCTGGGCAGAGTCAGCCATGGAGGCAGCATCATTAGTTGCTGGGCAGAATCAGCCATGGAGGAAGCATCATTAGTTGCCGGGCAGAGTCAGCCATCGAGGCAGCATCACGTTTTTCCACAATGAATATAAACAAGTCAAAATACCAAACACAACTATCTGATGCACACCTTGCTGCAATCCTGAAGGTTTCAACTGCACAGTCACTGAGGCCAAACATCAACAAACTGACACAACTGAAGCATTGCCAGGTGTCTGGCAAACACTAAAAACTCTCTGGCAGGCGAAGAATTGTATAAAGTTGCATAACAGTTTTATTATTTCTAAGAAACTCAAAATAAAAAAATACAATATAAACGTTTTCTTTTCTGAGCACCATCTTCAGTGACACTAGTGGCCCACTGGGAGGATTTGAGGACTGGCAGTGGCCCTAAGGTAAATTGAGTTTGAGACCCCAGCTTTAAACGGATGTAGGAGCGTCCACATAGGAGTTCGCACTCATGTAAATAAACTGGATGAAAAACCAATTTAATTTAAACTGATACAACTTTCCCATGCAGAGAAGGCCAGAGGCTCTAAGGCCTGGTCTACACTTAAAATGTAGATTGACACAGCTATGTCACTCAGGGGTGTGAAGAATTACAATAGAGTGCTTCTATTGAGCTAGCTCCTGTTGCTTGGGAAGGTGGATTACCTACAGCAATGGGAAAACCCTGCCATCGCTTTAGTCTGCATCTGCACTATGGGGTTGCAGCGGCATAGCTAGAGTGCCACTGTAGCCCCCCCTAGTGTAGGAAAGCCCTAAGTCACATTCTGGCAGTCTCATTGTGAAAAGGCACCAGGAGCTGCTTGGCAGCTCTGCCTGGGGAGATCATGGTGTATTTATTACCTAACTGAATATTATCTCATTCTTTGCTGAGCAGTGGAAGCTGAGACCAAAAGGGTGAAATCCAACAAGGTTTATTACGACAACAATGAAGCAACACCCATATTTACACTTCCTGTTTCCTGTTGGCTTCTAAACAAAGACTACAGCTCTCAGCAATCAATGCTGGATCTAACAACACCACATTTCCCTAGTCTTAGAACAAACTCAATCTTACGGCAGTAATACTAATCCAATAACCTGCTACTATAATAAACATAAATAATGTAATTAGCAAATAAACAATAACTAAGAAGTAGTTATGTAACTGTAATTAGCATTCTAGTTATAATAGAAGACTGTTCCTTTAATAATTACAGAACACAGTCTCTAGCCAATACAGTTGGCTGTCAGACTCTGACAGCATATTTGTCAGGCCCAATATCCTGTCAGTTATCCTGTATTGTCAGCAGCAAAGGGCTAGTTAGATAGTCTGAAACATTGCACTATGTCTTAGTAAGCAGGGGCAAGATGAATAGTGCTCCAGACTGACCATCTGACAGCTTGTAAGCGTGAGGTCCTTGTGACGGGGTCCCTGGGGTGCAACATAGACTGTGGGACCACTGAGCCCTCTGTCCCTCCAACATGGGGTGCCCCTCACACTGTGATGCTGTGTCAAGCCACATACCCCTGGCAGGCACTACCCTTACACAGCCATCCATAGATAGCAACACACCCAGCTGAGTTACATGAATGCTTCTCCCAGTCATTCATGAACCAACAATAGGGAGGCTCCAGCCAATTCCCCCCCCAGCTCCCCAGCCAATTCCCCCCAGCTCCCCAGCCTTGCACCGCAGAGCTGTACCATCTTGCCCTGGTCAGAAGCCTAACCAGAATAAGTTCATTACCCAGACTGGCCCTGCTTCGATGTAAACTGAGCTGAGATTTCCCAAGCACTTCAACCAAACCACACTGTTTTAGGTAAAATATAAACTACAGAAAGATAGATTTTAAGTGATTATAGGTAGCGAATGTAGAGATCAAAGTTGGTTACCTAAGAAATAAAAGTAAATTCACAATCCGAGTTCTATAAACTAAACAGGATAGTATAGTTCCTCAATACACAGGCTGGGACTCTTTTCCAGCCTGAAACCACCCTCCCACATACAAAGTCTTTGTCCTCCAAACATGTTTCCAGGTGTTGAGTTGTGGGGGGGAGTGAGGCCAAGTGATGATGTCACTTCCCCTCTTTTATAGTTTCTTCCAGCTTGTTGGAAAAATCCTTTGCTGTGGTGTGGGGATCAG
>NW_027056116.1:0-6000 GCF_011386835.1 Chrysemys picta bellii
AGAAGCCAAAGAACCCCCTCCCTTGCTTTGTGCTGGGCGCCCAGCTGTGGGCTTGTGTGTGGGGGCAGGGCGGGGGGGGGGGGGGAGTGTTGTTCTGAGCACACTCTGTTCAGGGAAGGGGTGGAGTTGGCCAAAGGGCCAGGTTGAATCTTTAGCAGAGAATTCCTTTCTCCATTCTGTTAGCTAAATGCCAGCCGACGAATGCAGAATTTGAAGCACTCTGACTCTAAATCCCCTGCCCTCTCGGTTGCTGCAGTTCTCACAGCCTCTGCTCTTGTGATGTCACCACATGACATGGTGTCTTAGTCCCATAGCATCTTATATATTAGACAGGACCAAAGTTTATAAGTTAAAATCTGAAGCATAACTCCTTCCCTTCCCCGTTTTGACTTAGGAAAAATAAATCCTGTCCCCTCCCTCAGCCCCAGCCCAGCCGCACCAGAGCTGCTGCAGCCAGGAGACAGGTGCTCTCTCACCTGGCCCTGAGCTGCTGTGGTGAGAGAGGGCTGGGGGGAGTCCTCTCTCCCTGGGACAACCTGCTCCCCAAACCCCTCATTCCCAGCCCCACCCCAGAGCCCACACCTCCAGCTGGAGCCCTCAGCCCCCTGCACCCCAACCCTCTCCCCTAGCCCTGAGCCCCTGATTCCCAGCCCCAACCCAAAGTCCACACTCCAAACCTCTGCCCCACTTCAGCCCCCTCCCACACTCCGAACCCTTCAGCCTCACCCCTGCCACACACCATCCATGTGCAGAATGAATTTTGGGATGTGCAGCAATATTCAGGTGATGTGTCACATAACAAAATTGCACATATTGGTGCACATCCCAAAATTCATTCCGCACACAGACATAAAAAATGTGAGGAAACACTGCTCCTGACTTTCAACCTATCTGTGACATCTTGAATTTCATACAGTGACTGATCAGAATAAAGTGCTCTCAAGTGAGCTACAGACCAACAGTGGTTCATAGTAATTATTCAGCCAGTATTTTAGAAGACCTCGACCACTAGAGGAAATCCTGACCTGCTAAGCGACAATTAATGGAGAGAAGCAGCAAGATTAATCATATACATTGGATTGGTTGTGACTTATTTGCCTGATCTGAAAAGAGACCATAAGGACCTGAGTCTCCTAACTGGCGATAGCCCCCTGCTCGGCCTATCAGCACTGAGACTCTAAGGGGAGGGAGGCTGAGAGGTCTCACCAGATGTCCCAAAGGACGGCCCAGGTCACCACCAGAGGGGATCCCTCTCAAATCCAGCCCCACCTCTTTGTGAGGACCTCCCGCAATGAGAGCACCCCCCACCCCATCCACACTCCACACACACCCCTCCTTGTAGAGGGAGGGAAGCTGGGGAAAGGGGAAAAAGAAGCAAGAGAAGAGGAGAAAGGAGGGAGGAAAGAGGAAAAGGGAAACCAAAAAGGATAAACCCCAATTTCCCCAGGGATTCCAAGTGTCAAAGTCCTAGGAAGGAAATCAAATTTGGCCACCTTAAACCAGTGTTTTCTGGGCCTAGAATGCTGCCTGCACCAGGGGGATCAGACTGAACAGGTTCCAAACCTCTCTGGTCCTCTTACCTTGTAAAAGGGAAGGTTGTTTTTGGCACAATCAATGGTAGGAAAGGAGAAAACTCCACAGAGGTTCCTCCTCATGCTCACATCTGTGAATCCTAATTCTCTCTCAGTCCTAGAGGAGAGACCTCACGAAGGAGACTTGCGGCAGCAAAGCCGGGGGAGTCTCAGAGACTGGCCTGGCCCTGCACCTTTGTCCTGCCCGGCTGATGTCAGGGTCTCTCTGTGAGGTCACCCCCTCCCCACCACCTTTGCCCAATAGGCTGAGTTCCTGCAACAGGCCTTTGTGATGTCACGGCCACCCCCACCCCTCCCCTCCAAGCTGATGTCCTGCCCCTGGCCAGCCTCGTTGGGTGTTTGTTTCCCCTGGATGTAGGGTTGCCAACTTTCTGATCCAAGAAAACTGACCACCCTTGCCCCGTCTCATCAAGGACGGAATGCAAGGCTGAGTTCACTCACCAACCCGCTGAAACATGTCAGTGCCCCAGAGAAAACAGGACCTGCTATTGGAACGAGATGCTGGAGATCTGATTGGGAAAGGGACTGTCTGAATTGTCAAGATGGGGAACGAACAACAATCTACAGCGATGTCATTAACACAAACACACTCCAATCCTGCTCCATCCGGAAGGGAAATGGGCAGGAATTCGTCCTGTCTACAGCCCCGCACAGCAGTGAGTGGGCTGGGGAGGCTGGTCTGAGCAAACAATGTGAAGTGATAATTCACTGAGAAGAGAATCACAGTGTAGGGAGGCCTGTGGCCATGAGGTAGCTGTGTCTGAGGGGTTAAGGTGCTGGACTAGAAATCCCTTGGGGCCTTTCCACGTAGGTTTGAATCCTGCCAACTCCGGAAGCATTGAACTGTTGTCGTTGCTGTAGTCTCAGTGCTTGTGCATCCCTAGTGCCAACTGGAGGTAGATCTGGTCTTACTCTCAGGCTGTCTACACTTAAAATGCTCCTGTAGTACTTTGGAGTAGACAGTTGCTACAGTGACGGGTGACATTTTTCCTATTGCTCTAGCTGCACTGACAGAACACAGAGACTGAATTCCCACCCCTCCTGCATAGGAGCTCTCAGCAGTTTCATTGTTCCGCAGCCAGCTTCCCATTAGAAATGCTTTTGTGGGACATTCCCAGACCTGGACATTTACCAAGGACAGAATTTGAAGAGCAAACCTGGCTCCTCCCACCGGGAGGGATTGGAGTGTTTTGTCCCTTGTGACGGGTTGGATCACAGAAAGCCCCTTGGGAGCTGCCAACCGATGTGCCAAGACTACTTCTGCATCTGCTTTCCTGCCCTGGCAGCTCAGGATCCCAGAACCCTGTCTTGTTCAGCCAGACATGCCCGTCTGCTCCAACACAGACCCAGGGTCTGAATTACTTGCCCAAAGCTGCAGGCTTAACCTGAAAGCAGCTCACAGAAGTTCAGGTTCAGCTGTTTGTCCTCTATGACCCTAAATCCTTTTCATAGTCCCTGCTTTCCAGGCTACGGTTCCCTAGGCTCTAGGTTTGGCCACCAGCCTCTGTTCCCAGCTATAGGGCCTGGCTTTTGGCTGTATTAAACTGCATTTGTTTTACTAATCCCAGTTTACCAAACTACCATGGTTGGGCTGGTTCCCCGATTCTTTTGCTTCTGTGGAAACACTTCCAATGCCCTTTCCCCTTCCCTGTCCTGCACATGCTGCCCTGGTTGGGCAGATCCCATCTGTTCAGGGCTTGCCCCTGTCACCTCCACCTTTCCACTCGGGATTTAGAGTAACCCAACAAATCCCCTTCTTTTATTAGCATTGTGTACAGGCCCCACTCAGGGATCAGCCCCATTGTGCCAGGTGCCGTCCACATACAGACCAAACAGACACTCTCTGTCCCACAGAGCTGCCATCTGCCTGCTTCCCGTCTCCCGGCAGGACCCGCTCTTTGCTACGGCTTGGGCCTGCTTCCACTGCTCCCTCGGGGATCAGAAGTTTCACTGGCTCAGGCTGCGCTGCCCCTTGCTGCCTCATCCGAGCCAGCTCAGACACCGTCTAGGGCGCTTCTGAAAGGTCTTTGTGTAAAATCCCAATGCCAGCATCCGCTTCTCCCCGAGACGCTCCCCACGGCCACGGGAGACAGAGCTCGCGCCCCCTCTCCCCGCGCGGGGATTGTGGCTGGGTCAGTCTGGGCCCTCGAGAGTGAGATGTCAACACTGGGCTTCAGCGCCAAAGGGTTTGACCCGAGCCCCGCTCCAGCCGCAGCTCCAGAGCCAGGACAAGCGAGGGCACGTTGGGGGGGAGGTGTTACAGGTGCTGCCGGCGACCTTTACATCCAAATCCGTCTGTCCTCATGGCACTGGCCTCTCCTTGCACCCCACACAATGCTCCTGAAACCGGATTAGTAAATGGAACGAATTTCCATTCAGACAGAACCAAGGGCTTAGACCTCAACTGCCTTCAGTGAAGATAACAATTCTTAATTGCTCACCTCAGGGTGGACTGATTTAAATAAAGCCTTTAATCACCATGCAGAAAACCTTGCTTTGAATCCTCTATTGGAATTGTGTTTGGCATTCGTACTTCAGTCATTTTCCTAAAGACGGGGTAACTTTCCTTGGTGGGGAACCATCACAATGTCGATTTACAACCAAATATAATCTGGACATGAAATGTGCTGCTTTGTTTGTTTGCTAACCAGGGGGATACGTCCTTCCTCGGATATGAAATCCTTTCAGCCGGCACCAGCCAGAAAACAAGTAGGCAAACATTTGACAGAACAGACAGAGAAACCTCACAGACAGACATCCGCATGGACGCTGTCTACATGCATGTGTGAACCAGCAGGGAGCTCTTGCTGAAAAGTTCCCACTTTAGCTGGGCATCTCCGGGGAATGGTGACTATTTTCTGCTTCCGCTCTGCGATTGGTGTCCAACCATGTGCCTAGGTTACAAAGAAGAGAAAAGCATTTCAGTCATTAAAAACTGAACAGAAAACCTGACCCTGCCAAGGAGAGTAACCCACACATTCACCTGGGATCTTGCTGTCAGGGCACTACAGAATGGAAGTGCTGAGGAGAATAATGCACTCCCCAGAGTCTGTCCTGGTCCAACCGTGAAAAGACCTTTTAGTCTTACCTCACCAGAGCCAGACCATAGGAAAGGACCAGTTCATGCGGTCTCATGTTGCCAGAGGTATCCAGGATTTACAGCCAATCAGATCTGCAGTGCAATCCACAGCTAAAGGCATTCTGTGTCCAGGCCTATGTAAGCGGGGGAATGGTCCCGCTATCGTGGGGACCTTTCCTGACTCATACACTACCCCCGTGGAATTGGCTGGCGAAAGGATCTGAGTCCTCGCTCCCACTCCCTTCACCCAGAGGCCCGCCTAACTCCAGGACACCCCTTCTACTCTCGTGTGGCAGAGTCCTCGTAACCCAGACAAGGCTGGGCCCAGGATTCCTGGGGCTCGACCCCCAATCTGGTTGTTGTACTTAGGACAGGGCTTGGGTGTCTCCCCTCCAGGGTACTCTCTCTGCTCCGGACGCTTCCCTGACCCATTGATCATCGCATATAGTTCAAAGCAAACACAAGTTATTAAACAGCAAGTCATTAAAAACAAGGAGAAACTGGGGAAGGTGAAAGGAAAAGCCATCACCCCGCTCTGTGGCACGGGGGACCCCAAACAGCTGTGGCTGGAATGTCAGGGCAGTTCACAGTCTGTCCCTCACACGTCCCAGGCCCCTGGCCAGGCCCTGGCTGTGCTGCAGGGACGCCGCGGGTCGGACACTCGCTCTGGCGGTGGACACACGCCCTCAGGGTCCACATGGCAGGGCCCCTCCCCCGCCGCGGGGGTTACAATACCCTTCCCAGTGCGGCCTGCAAGGCCTCTTGACTGGTGGGGCCCGCTGTCCAGGGACCCCCACACTCTGCCCAGCTGCTCCCCGCACCTGGCTCCAGAGGGCTCCAGCCCCAGCCCCACTCTTCCCCGACACGGCTGCTGCTGCTCTGCCCCCCGCGCGGCTCCCTGGGCTGCTCCTCTCCCCTCAGCTCAGCCCTGCTCAGGCAGCTCGAGCTCCCCCGGCCTCCTGACTGCCCCAACACACACAGTCACACTCACCTCCACTGCGCCCACAAACTTCCACCCACCCCCACACTCACCTCCACTGCCCCCACAAACTTCCACCCACAAACACCCCCACCCACACACTCACCTCCACTGCGCCCACAAACTTCCACCAACCTCCACACTCACCTCCACTGCCCCCATAAACTTCCACCCACACCGCCCACCCACACACTCACCTCCACTGCGCCCCATAAACTTCCACCCACACACTCACACTCCTCCCCCACTCCCCAACACACCCATACATACTCTCCCCAACACACACACACACTCCACTCCCCCCATAACCTCCCTCCCCCATGCACACACACATTGCTGTGGACTGTAGT
>NW_027056117.1:0-6000 GCF_011386835.1 Chrysemys picta bellii
GGATTGCCCCGAAAGGAGATTTGACCAAAATAGGGCAGGTTCTGGGATGGGGTGAACCACCCAGAAGAGGGTCGTGTGACCCCTCTAAGAACTCCTTCCAATGCCCTCTGCCAATCAGAATGCAGCACCATCACCCCATAAGTCCTAGCGCTGGGCAGAGGAGGCCATCTCTTACCAAGAAGACGTGTTTTAGAAATTATGGCAAGGCTGAGAGGAAACATGGGAGTCCTTTACCATCCCCGTGAGAACTTCGGACTTTGTTTTAGCTCTGAGGACCTTTGGACTTGTGTGGAGAAAGCGCTACAGCAGCGACAATTCCAAAGTGGATGAGGGAGCAGCCGAGGGGATTCCTTTGGCCCAGCCATTGATGGATATGCCAGAAGCCGAACCCAAAGCCCAACCGCTCAGGAGACACCCCGATGAGCATGGTGGCCTCTCGTCGTCCATCACCCTGAAGGAGGAAGGTGATCATGGCTTTGGGGAATCACCGGTGGACAAGGTGAATGGAAAAGATGTCACTCAGGTAAATGAATGATTAAGAAGTGACGGTCGATGATGGGGTGTAATGGGGTTAGGAACCTGGGGTTGTGTAAATCTAAAAACAAGCAGTGGGAACTTACACTTGTTTCTTGTCCAAAAATCTCTCGACAGCTCGACGATGCCTTTCTAGAGGACCGGAGGCCCTGGTCAGCATTGCATCAAGCAGCGAAGATGAACCCCGAGGATGATGGCTATGAGGAGTTTAGGAGGAGGCTTGGGATAGAACTCACTGAGCCAGTGCCATGTCGTGAGCGTGAAAAAGTTATGCGGACTATTGTACGCGTTGCTGTTTATGCCATTCTTAATCACTGTCTTAGGGAGAAGCTTTTTGAAGATTGTGAGGGCCGTGTCATAGATGCGCCAGCCCAACGGCACCATGACCGTGTGACTTGGACTTCAATGAATGTAAACTGCAAACTCCGGGGCCTGTGTGCTGAGCTGTGTTTGGAAAGCTTATTGAACACTATTATTGCCATAGGTTATGCTATGCAATGTCTGTGCCTAACCCAAGAACAGTTAGCACAAGGGGTGACCTTGATAAATGCTGTGCAATTCAGTGGAGACCCTGGCCACATTTTAAAGAAATGCCCAAACTGGAAGATGCCTGCTTGCAGCGTTATATTGACCGTCTGGTCCGCACTAAAAGTGACAGAGTCCTGCTTAAGAAAAAGACTATTTGTAAGAAATCTAAAAGGATTAAGTTAGAGAATGGTGAGGGGACAAACAGGCAATATAAAACTTGGTAGCTGTAAATTTTAAAAAATCTATTGAAAAGGGCTTTGTGACTATCTGTGTTTCTGTTAGAAGGTCTCTGGCCCTTAAGTGAGCTAAAAGTTTTGATGGAACATCTTGGTTTGTTTTCAAGGAGCGGTATGTCTTTTCAATTTAAAAAAAATGACAAGGAGTCTGGTGGCACCTTAAAGACTAACAGATTTATTTGGGCATAAGCTTTCGTGAGTAAAAACCTCACTTCTTCGGATGCATCCGAAGTTTTTACTCACGAAAGCTTATGCCCAAATAAATCTGTTAGTCTTTAAGGTGCCACCAGACTCCTTGTTGTTTTTGTAGATACAGACTAACACGGCTACCCCCTGATACTTAAAAAAAATGGTTTGTGAGAACCTAGCTCTTGTGTCTCTGTGTAAAAGAGACCCATTTACAGCAAAAAGCTGAAATGTATGTTGTGGGAAGGGAAAAAATCCTAAAAATGTGTTCCTGAAGTTCTTTTCCACAACTCACCACCAGATGTCAGGGCAGAGCTCATCCTGACTCTGCTTACACCAGTCAAACAAACAGAGATGGTTCAGACATGTGTTTGAGTACAATAGAGTTGACTCATCCTGTTGAACTGAATGGTTTTAACCAGACCCCCACTGAATAGCGAAGGTAATTATGATTACATACCCATGTTGCCATAGGGATAAATTTGATTGGGGTGCACCCATAGTAAGGGAGGTGGGTGGGCAAGTTCTGATTAATATGAAATGAAATAAAACCTCAGGAATTCGCAGATGCTATTGGACAGTTTAAATATAACCCCTGGAGTTGGTAGAGCTCTATTAGACAGTTAAAATGTCCCAGGAGTTGGCAGAACTCTATTGGACAGTTTAAATATGACCCCAGGAGTTGTTTGAATGCTATGAGTCACTCTTTCTAGCAATTCAATGCCATTAAACGTTTAAAAGAATATATTTACCAAAAAACAAAAACAAAAAAACAACCCACACACAAGCGTCTAACCCAAAACTGAAATGTTTCGAGGGTTCACAAACCTTCACCATGCTTTAGAACAAGCATTTGCTCTAAAGACAATCAAACATTTAAAAGCTCTGGGTGCTTATTATGGTTGTGATACAACCATTTTATTTCAAACCCCCACCCCAAACTTTAAGCATGAAAGAAACATGTTTAAAAAAACAAGCCCCAAAGACATGTATTGATATCTGCAAAGGGTCCCCACTTGGGAATGGGGCAGTTCCACTAAGGATTGGGGATTTACTGTTTAATACTGTAAGAAGGCCCTACAGAAAAATGTATTTTAACTACAAGGAAAAAAATGTAGCCAAAAGCAGCTCAGTTGTGCAGACAACTTAATTCCCCCACCCTAGATCACAAAAGGGAATGTTAGGGAGGGGCCTAAAGTCCTTAAGTATCTATTATTCCAGAGTTGTAGCAATCAAATCAACCTGTTAGCTACTATTTTGAAGTCTGTTTGAAAGAAAGGGTTAGGATGAAAAAGAAAGGCTTTCTTTTTCAACAGAAAGCAACAGAGGGTCCTGTGGCACCTTTGAGACTAACAGAAGTACTGCGAGCATAAGCTTTCGTGGGTAAGAACCTCACTTCTTCATTTGCATCTGTTAGTCTCAAAGGTGCCACAGGACCCTCTGTTGCTTTTTACTGATTCAGACTAACACGGCTACCCCTCTGATACTTTTTCAACAGAAACTCTCTTGAACGGCTGCTGGACTGCAAGAGGAGGTATGCTCCCTGTTTTTAACTCTGAAAATATATATTATATAATATCACTCGTTGGCCATGTTGTCTTAGTAAATAATGATGCCTATGTTTATTGCAGTGTGATCTGTTTAGCATGGAACCAGTAACTTTAAATTGCATTTCATCACCAGGCCAAGGTAAAAACCATTTTAACTGTAGTTTTGCTTAATAATTTCAGGTATTACACAGGTTGTATAGAGATTTGGGGGTAATACTAACAAACATTTTTGCTTGTTCTTTAATCCAAAGGCCCAAACACACATGGGGAAAAACAGAACAAGTATGTGCCTGCAACACTTTATCCTGTAGTAGAAGGTAACTTTCTGCAATTGGCTTTTAAATGCATGTGGATTTATTGAACAGTATTTTGTTGCAAACTGTGTTTTTAAGTGTGTGTGTGTGTGTGTGTGTGTGTGTGTGTGTGTGTGTGTGTGTGTGTAAAACATAGGTGGGTTTTTTTAAGTATATGGCTGCAAACTGATGGTAATGGTGTGTTTCAAACTAAGAGGGTGTTTTTTTTTCCTGTGCAAAATGGTTTTAAACTGGATTTTAAAAGTTGATTTTAAAAGCACTTTGGTTTTTATTTTGCAAAATGAGGTGTATTAAAAAAAATGTGGGTTTGTTGTTTTTTATTTTAAAGTGGTAGAAATAAACTCAAAACTCCTGTTTGTTGTACAGCCTGAAATGGATTGTTTTGTTTTAAAGCTATGACTTTTTAAATAGAAAAACACCCAAATAAATATTTTATTCTTAAGTTTACAAGACAGTTTCATGTGATTTATAATATTGTCTGCTCCACAGTACAGTCAAAACATGAGAGACCCTTAGACCAGAGGGTAAACAAGCTTAAAAGAAAAAGAAAAGAGACAGCTGAAAAGAAAATGTCACCAGTATCAGTGACTGATGGATGGATGGATGAAGCCCAGTAAATATATTGTGTTTATTAGTTTGGTTAATTTATGAGGTTTTGTATTTTAAGTAAATGCAAAGGTGTGGGTGAGAAAGATGGAAAAGTTCAGTTTTGTAATATGTTCCTTCCCCCCGCAATCAGGCATGTGCAGCTCTCCTGACAATGCTATAGTCAGAGCTACAGGGACACCTCCACCAGAACTGCCAAAGAACCAGAAATCTGCTTTGAGACCTTTAACAAGGCAAAACAGCACAAGAGTGCAGATGAAGCATCAGGGCAGTCCAAACCTCATATGCGTCAAACCCAAGGACAAAACAAAAGACTCTGGTAAAAACCAACCATGCAAACACAACTCCAGTTCCTCAGTGACCACCACGACACCAAGCCCTGAGAAAACTAAGCGAAAACGCCCACATCACAAACCTGCAGCACGCGCTCTAGGGATTGTGAACGTGTACAAAAACACACACATTCACAAACCCGGAGCATGCGCTCTAGGGGTTGTGAATAAAAAACCAAGAACTGACAAACCATTCCCCCAACACCATAAGCTCCTCACAGCTTCCCCCATAGTCTAGTATTTGGGAAAAGTATGATGCTTCATTCAGAAAACTGATGGACGCAGTATCCTCGGGGGTTCTATAAGAACGGTATTCTAAAAACATTTGGGAAAAATATGACGCTTCGTTCAGAATACTGGTGAACGCTGTATCTTCAGGGGGCCTAAAAGGAAGGAGGGCTGGAAACCACAGCAAAAATGCAAAAGCTTTGGCGGGTGACTTTTTGAAAAATACTTCAAATTTTCCAAAGGGTGGCTCTGAGCAGGCGTGACTAGTCATGGAAAGGGGCCTGGGTAAAAGGGGCACCCTCAAGGCTACACATCAGCTCGGGTGTAAACAAAAGGGGGGACAGCGCTGGGTGGACAAACAAATGGCTGCCAAAAAGTTCCAGGCCAGGATCGCTGTAAAAATTTTAAAAAGGCTAAAGAGGTAATGAGGGGAAAAAACAAAAAGAGATGCCCCCTACTGGAGGCTCTCAAACTGGCTTGTCTGAAAATGGGGAGGTGGAATCAGACTCTCACGCAGAGTCTGGTTTAGAAAATTCCCCAGAGGGCTCTCTAGATGGGTCCCCATCTACTCCCGATGACCCTCACGGAGGCACCTCGGAGTCTGACTCTCAAATAGCATCTGATGTAGAAAGATGCCACTGATGGTCCCGTAGAGGAACCCCCAAGTAATCCTGAAAATGCAGAGGTGTATATGGAGAGAGTGAGATGTTGGCAACATGAATTACCTAGATTTGGGGGGGGGGGTCAGTGTATTGTGTGGAATTTCGTTTTGTCAATCTTGAGCGAATAAATTCAGTTCAGTAGGTTGTTGAAGCCATACACCGGGGAATACAGTTAGTGCTCGATGCCGTTAATGGTAGGGTAGGCCCTGATGATTATGTTCAACTACGTTTAGAGAGCCGTAATTTAACTAACCCTTTGTTTTTGGTCTGAAGAACTAGAGATGAGCTTTCTGCTGAGGATTTCTTAAATCAGACCTCAAAGCTGCTACAGAGCAATAGAGAGTTGCATGTTGATGGGACATTGCACCTCGTTGTGACCGTTGTAAAACCAGGGGTGGGGGCATTCGTAGAGTATCCTCAGTAATCAAATCATCCATAAAAAGAGACAATGTTCAGTAGACCTGACTTACATGGGTACCAATCTGTGTTTTGCGGGTGGGCTCTTGGCCGTCATGTCCGACCATAAACCTAGGGATGTGGAATTGTTAGCAGGGCGGGGAGAGGGGGCAAGAAAGTTGCATGAGAAACTGGGGTGGTCGGATCAAAAAAAGGTTATGCTCAGTGATGTAGCAACGTTTGAGCAGCATTTAGGAGTCAACATACAGGTGGTGCTGTATGTGGCGAAAGGTGGATGGGGCTTTTTTAAAATGGGCCCAGTGTACCCCAAGACTTATTTCATCCTGTTGCATGATGAGCATTACTGTGGGGTTCTGGATGTGAAAAAGTTGTTCAGAGCGAAAAATTATTGTGAGTTTTGCCACATG
>NW_027056118.1:0-6000 GCF_011386835.1 Chrysemys picta bellii
GGAGGAGCCCCGCCTTAGCCCCGCCTTAGCCCTGCCCCTGCCCCTCCCACTTCCCGCCCCCCCCCGAACCCCCAACCCTCCCCCCGTTCCTTGTCCCCTGACTGCCCCCTCCTGGGACCCCTGCCCCTAACTGCCCCCCAGGACTCCACCCCCTATCTAAGCCTCCCTGCCTCTTGTCCCCTGACTGCCCCAACCCTTATCCACAACCCCACCCCCAGACAGACCCCTGGGACTCCCACGCCCCATCCAACCACTCCCTACCCCCTGACAGCCCCCCCCCCAGAACTCCCAACCCATCTAAACCCCTCTGCTCCCTGTCCCCTGACTGCTCCGATCCCTCTCCCCACTCCTGCTCCCTGACAGCTCCCCCCCAGAACTCCCAACCCCCCACCCCACCCCGCTCCTTGTCCCCTGACTGCCCCCTCCTGGGACCCCTGCTCCTAACTGCCCTCCAGAACCCCACCCCATACCTAAGCCTCCCTGTTCCTTATCCCCTAACTGCCCCTTCCTAAGACCCCCCCAACTGCCCCCCAGGACCCTACCCCCTACCTGTACCCTGACTGCCCAAAACTTTCTCCACTCCCCCCAAAAAGCCCCCCCCTGAACTCCCGACCCCCCCGTTTCTTGACTGCCCCCTCCAGAACCTCCCTGCCCCTTCTCCTGCCCCCTGGCCCCCTTACCCTGCTGCTCAGAACAGGATGTTGGGCTCTGCGAGCCGGACACGTGGCTGCGCTCCCCAGCACAACACACAACCCGGTCCCTGGCCCTGCACAGTGCTGCTGGAGCGGGGCGTGGGGCTGCCGGGGAGGAGGAGCTGCCGGCTCAGAATGCAGGGAGGGAGGGAGGGGGGAGGAGCTCCTCTACAGCTGCTCCGGAGTCCAGCCCGTGACTTTCCTGCAGCCCTCCCAGCCGCTCGCTCTGCTCTGCCGGGGGAGGGGGGAAATCCCGGACATTTTGAGTGATTTACAAATTCCCCCCGGACGCTATTTTTAGCACAAAAAGGAGGACATGTCCGGGTAAATCCGGATGAATGGTAACCCTACCTAACTGATCAGCAACTTAACATCGAAACAACGTTAACTGGGACAACTTTAAGTGAGGAGTTCCTGTACCATGTTGCACCAGGCCTCTTCTGGCTGCTCTTATAATTATTGTTAGCAGTAGTGTGTGTCAAACATTCAGTCATATTTACAAGATTCAAGATACTTGAATAATGTTTCTTAGAGCATCCTGAGGATGATGAATTCAAAGTATGCATTATGTTGGACAACCTTAAGTTCTTAATTAGCTTGCCATTTTCTGCAAGGGTCCAAGCACTTCTTAGCAGGTACTTAGCATCTTGCAGCCTCATGCCTTTGGGCATGATTCACTGAAGATCTGGAACATCTTCTCCAGTAGGGCCCTACCAAATTCACAGCCATGAAAAACGCATCACGGACCATGAACTATGGTCTTTTGTGTACTTTTACCCTATTCTATACAGATTTCATGGGGGAGACCAGTGTTTCTCAAATTGAGGGTCCTTACTTCTGTGCTACCTTCAGAGCTGGGCAGCCGGAGAGCAGTGCCTGTTGGCCAGGCAGCCAGTTCTGAAGGCAGTGCCCCACCTGCAACAGCGCAGAAGTAAGGGTGACAATACCATACCATGCCATCCTTACTTCTGTGCTGCTGCTGACAGTAGCTCTGCCTTCAAAGCTGGGCTCCCAGCGAGCAGCTGCCACTCTCCGGCCTCCCAGCTTGAAGGCGGCGCCGCCACCAGCAGCAGCACAGTGGTAAGAGTAGCAGCACCGCAACCCCCCTGCCCCCACAATAACATTGTGACACCCCCCCCCCCCCCACACACACACACACAACACCTTTTTGGATCAGGACCCCTACAATTACAACACTGTGGCATTTCAGATTTAAATAGCTGAAATCATGAAATTTATGGTTTTTAAAATCCTATGACGGTAAAATTGACCAAAATGGACTGTAGTCCCTACCAATAATATTACATAGAGCAAGAATGACACCTGGTGGCCAATTGTGACCTTAAAGGGACACTGTCATATAGTTTAACATTTTCAGCCTAAACTACCATAAATTAAGGGGAAAGTTACTTGGATTCTAAACTATCGCAGGCTAAATACTTGGGTAAACTCAAGTTAAGGATGAGAGTCCCTTACAATAAATTTGTAGTAATTAAAAATAACAAGTATTAAAAATACAGGGAATTCAAAGTTAAGTTAAACGTAAATCTCAACCCAACATTTAAAAATATGGAAATGTATAATTAAGGCTCTCAAACAACCTCAATTCTGCCTCTTCAGTGACTCTAGCCTCTAATCTTTCTTCCTGGAAAATGTGTTGTTTTCAAGTCCTTCACATAAGAGTTAGCAAGATTAGGTCTCCATACTGAACTGGTGTTTTGATCAAGGGCTTTTTGTCCTGGCTCTAGGACAATTTGTAAAAGCCAGTGTATTATCGGTTTAGTGAACAGACCACTGCTATCCCTTTGTAACTTTTTCCCCTTCGAGTGGTTATCCATGTGCACAGTTTGCTGACGGTGTGCAATGTACCCCACTCACCCAGGTTCAGAGTCTCATGCACTTTGAGCGGCCTCATGTCCTGCACCGAGGGCATAAAAGGGTGGAGCAGGCCAGCCACCACTCAGTTCTTCTCATGCCTCCTGGCTTCGAGAAGAACATGGGCAGTGAGCAGTGCTAACAAAATAGCTGGCTCTTTTCAAAGTTGTGCATAGTATAGATAGGGATAGTTAGTTGTTGCTCATTGGCATTTTGGTTTTTTAACCAGAATAGCTATTTCTTTCTGGTGCCAGGATGGCTTCTTCTAAGTCCCCTGGATTTACATACTGCCCATCAAACAAGGGCACTATACCCTTTAATGTTTGGCATTTAAAATATTTATTTTGTCATGGGGAATATCTCTGGAAAATGTGCTATTTGCAAGTCCTTCACTTGCAGGACCTGCACATCTAGAGAAGCCCTGCTCCAGATGTACTTAATGGGTAAAGCAATGAGACTAGCTTCAGGCCCTGGGTCATAGAATCATAGAATATCAGGGTTGGAAGGGACCTCAGGTGGTCATCTAGTCCAACTCCTTGCTCAAAGCCCAACTTATGCTATCTTATGTCAGGACAAAGCGTCTTTAGGACACATCCTGTCTTCCTACTGACAGTTGTCACAGATACTGACAGTTGTCACAGACTTCCATCTGAACTAGCAGATTCACTTGCTTATATTTTTCTCTGAACCACACGCTTCTAAGGCTGCTGCTATGCTCTCTATGTTGAATGTCAGAAGTGCTTTGGCATGTTAATTTGCAAAGGATGAAATCTTTTAGATCTTCATCCACTTAGGTGCATAGATGACTGTGTGAGGGCCTGCTTAATAAGTGGTTAATATGGATTCTCCTGCTTCATTCAGCATTTATTCTACCAGAGCTTAGGCATCATCGCTGATATGTTTCTGTTGTGGAAATACGTAAAGCAGCTAGGCTGTTTGGGGAGGCACAGTCTTCCCTACCCGGCCCTCCATACAGTTTTGCACCCCGATGTGGCCCTCGGGCCAAAAAATTTCCCCACCCCTGCTTTAGGGGCAGAGGGACTTGCCTACTTTCAAATGTTAGGCTGTCTTTTATTTTGATCTTAACTCTGAATTACCTTGGTTTCTAATGCTTGATTTTGTTTGTTTTTAATAACTGCAGCATTATTATGAATTTAAAAAAACACTTACATGTACTGTCAACTTTACTCACATATTTTAATGATTTGTTTGGTTTGGTTTCTGCCTGGGGATTTTCTTGATTATTTTTTTAAGACATTTTGAAATCTTTTTCATGCAAAGAAAGAAAGCTGGCAGAGAGTCCCCGGTGTTATGCAGAGAACAATGGGGGAGCTAAGTAACAGGGAAGATTGTAGTGCTTAGAAGTACAATAGGGGTTAACCAGTCTGTATTCCTCAGGTTCTGTTGTTACCAGGAAGACTGCAGTTTCTGGTAGAGCTTCTGAACTTTGCAGGCACTCTGAGTTGAGATTAGTGGAGAAACTCTGAGGGGCTACAGGAATTCCTGAGAACATGGGGAAGTCCAGCTGAATGTTTTGGCCTCTGCCAATTGCTGCAGCTCCACAATTTTCCTGTGCATTTGGTAGAACATTGTAGCTCATGCAAGTCATGGATTCCATGATTCTTCATATTTATCTTAAGCTTAACTCTTTTCCCATCCCCTTTGTGCCCCTCCATACACACTTAGATGAAAGAAGTTATGTTGCCGTGGAGAAAGGGACCTCCACATGTGTCTTCTGTAGATGTGATGGTTGTCACCTACCCTTTGCTGTCAGGGTTTTAATGGATGCATGCAGATTCTGCTGCCTACTTAAGAATGTTACACCCTATATACAGGATGCTGAAGATTATACCGTCAGATGAATGGGGGTTAAGAATTTCCCTCTGGAGAGGTACAGTAAGGGCTGTTCTTTGCTACCTCTGTGAGAAGCCCATCGAGAGACGGTCTTGGCTGGGAGTAGGTTGAGGCCAGGGACATTGAGCCAATCCAGTGTTATGACCATGTTTGTATACAGATGTTCAAGTAATTTAACAATGAGAACTTTTGACCTGTGACTAGGCCCTCTCCACTTCAGTGACTGATAGCAAATTGCAGAGGAAAGATTGATTGGTTGCTACTTCTGATGTCACAATGATGCTACTTATGAATCACCTGAGTTACTGAGCAAATTGCAGAGGAAAGATTGATTGGTTGCTACTTCTGATGTCACAATGATGCTACTTATAAATCACCTGAGTAACTGGCATAGCTCTGTCACCATAACCTCTAGGTGTGACTGTTAAGAGCTTTTCTTATTACAGTCTAGCTTCTTTAAATGAGTTTGAAATCTGATTGAATTATATTATATTATTAAATTATATTATTAAATATGGAATATATGAAGAGTCTGGGGTGGTCTGTCACTGGAATATTCAAAGGCAAGAAAAAGGTGAGAGAACAAGTGGTGAATTTTATTAATATTGTGATTTTTTTTTTAAATTGTTTTCTTTGGCAAAGTAAGAAACTATTTTATGCCGAAAATTAATGTCATCTAAAGTGTAACTCTGCTAAACTTGGAAAGTAGATTAATTTATTATACTGTGAAACAGGGATTTTTAGTTCCATTTTACATGCCAATGTCAACCTGTTGGGTGAGAACCAAATCCACTTCAATTTAGGCTGATACAATTTATTTTAGCCTTTATTATATATGTTTTCAGACAATGCTACTATCACCTATGAATTACATAAACATGCAAAAAAAGATAAGACAAGAAAAGGAAATGCTCAAGTTATCTTTCTTGGGGACAGGGTGACTCTTTTCAAATCTCTGCTATGCTTGGCTATTTTTCCTCTGTATCTTCTCCACTATTATGTCAATCATCTATTTTTTTTAATCCTCTGTTCTGTAACTTTGCACAGACTCAGTATAGCAAGCTACCTCATCTGTGTCTTTATCCGTATATATTCCACTCTAACCCCCTAATTAAAAGATTCTCCTGCATAAATCACAATAACTAACCCAAATTAATATATTTTTTGCTTATTCTGCTAAAACTGACTTATATCTATGTAGTTCCCAATGCATCTATTCCTTGCTGTCATGCTCACTGGCTCCATGCAGTTGTACTTACATTACAGCAATTTTTATTCTTTTTACTCATCTGTTTTTGTGGTCTTGAGTTTTTACTTGTTGGACGGGTGGAGGATGAGGGATTGTACCTGACTTACTGAAAGCTAACAGCTCTCTTCTCTACCCTGCTCTCTGCTTGGTCAAGAACTTTATATCTGAGACACACAAACCAGTTTTCTGATTTACAGCAAAATCTGATGATCTAAAGCAGCAAAAATACATACAAAAAGCAAAAATTCCTTCCTATTTTCTTATAGTTTTATATATAATAATTTCTCTAATATTACTTAGTACATATTTGACTAACACAATTCATTACAC
>NW_027056119.1:0-6000 GCF_011386835.1 Chrysemys picta bellii
CTCTTACTTCTTTTGTCCTTTCTCCTGTTCACCTGCCACCACCAGGAGTGGTGTGTGTGTGTGTGTGTGTGTGTGTGTGTGTGTGTGTGTGTGTGTGTTGCTGGGGGTGCTCTTCACCTCCCCTTGTGGGAAGTTGATCCAAAACTGTGAGGTTGAAATAGTGCTTGAACTCCAATGACACTAGATGCTGCCATCCTGTGGCTTAGCATTAGTGTCTGGGATGATTGGGGCAAGATCTCAACCTCCCCGCAACCCACTTCACTGCTGGCAGAATCCCTCCTGCCCCCCCTGCTAGAGCCGCCTCCCTGCCCAACCTGGGTGGGGGTGGAGAAGAGGGTTCTGATAACTTGAGCTGTGGTTTGGAGGTGGAACAGCTGTCAAGGGCACTGAGGGGGAAGTAGCAGGATCTCATCCTTCAAGGAGGGGGGTTGGCACTGGAGGTTACTAGAAAGGACAAGAAGACTCCATTCTGTGGTTCAGGAGGTGAATTCATCCCTCAGTGGTGGGGAGGTGCTGGGTGGAAATACTGCTGGTTCCAGATGCCCTTAATTCCCCCTGATTCCTCGGGGCGTTTGAGTCTTTGACAGGTTCTCGTTCCCTTGCAGCAGGAGGACGTCATGGCCAGAGTGATGCACCAGCTCTGCATCATCCGGCACTTGTGCCAGGTGCCTTAGACACTGCAAGGGCTGTGCCTCTGTGGACATCAGCAACTCCCATTCCCTGCTGCAGGTACTGCTCTGGCTCACTGTAAATGGCAAGCTAGTGGAAGGGGAAATGGAGCCCCCTG
Organism: Chrysemys picta bellii; assembly: GCF_011386835.1. NCBI lineage: Eukaryota > Metazoa > Chordata > Testudines > Emydidae > Chrysemys > Chrysemys picta. Next base: position 788 of record NW_027056119.1, read on the forward strand.
GCACTCAGTAAAAGGGAAAGTGGTGGATTCTCCATCTCTTGATGTCATTGAATGAAGACTAGATGCCTTTCTGGAATGTGTGTTCCCAAAAAGTACCTATTGTACTATACAGGAAGCCTATGATATGCAGGGGGTTAGATGAGATGTTCTAAAGGTCTCTTCTGGCCATAAAGTGTAGTAATTTTGGAAACACTAAGTGTAGCATTGGGAGCAGCCTCTGATGCTTTACTGTCTAGCCGGCTTGCTTCCTAGAATGAAGACGCATCGAGTGGGGTGATCCACAGAGAGTAGCTGAAATCTTCAAAGTGTCAGGGCAGCAGCAGGACATTAGCACTTCAGGGGATGGGGGGGTGTGGCAGTGACATCACAAAGGCCTTTTGCAGTGTAGTAGTTCCGGGGTGGGGCTCGTCCCTTCCTGGGGTACCTGGGAGCCAGGCCGCCCCGCTACAAAGCGAATAACAGTTAGGGCCCAGACCTTTGGGTAGGGGCTGAGCACACAATTAGCAGTTCGGCGCTCAGGCCTTTGTGCAGGGACTGAGCACACAATCAACAGTTCAGAGCTCAGGCCCTTATGCAGGGACTGAGCACACAATCAACAGTTCAGAGCTCAGGCCCTTATGCAGGGACTGAGCACACAATCAACAGCTCCGGCCCTGGGTCAGTGCGGGGAACAAACCAGTAGTCAGTCAGCGGCCCAGGCCTTGTAGCAGGAGCTGGGTCAGTTTGGGTTAGCCCAGGCCCTAGGTCAGGGCGGGGCAGCAAACCAATCGTCAGTCAGAGGCCCAGGCCCCTTGGACAAGGAGGAGGAGAGACTGCCACCCAGCACGGGGTGGCAGGGGGGAACACAGGCCCACCCACTCCACTGTGTTCCAGCCCGGGGCCCTATCCGCAGCAGTCCGTCTGCCGCGCAGTCAGTGGGGATCCTGACCGCAACACACTGACATGGGTTCCGGGTCTGCTATCCCCGGGCCACTTCCCATCTCCTCCTCCATGGGTACCTGTTCCTCCTGAGTTCCGTCTGCTGGGTCGCAGATCATGGGCTGCTCCGGGCCCCGAGCAGCAGGTAGGTCTGTCACTCCCTCTGGGCCCTTGGCGGGGGAAGCTCAGACCGTTCCTCAGGATACCGGGTTCTCGGCAGGCTCAGGTCCGCGGGAGCTCGGGCACCAGCGTCTGTCCTCTCTCGCTGCCGGCCAGCTACTGAGCGCTGTGGCTTGGCCTTTATACTTCCTGTCCCGCCCCTTGACTTCCGGGGGGTGGGGACAGGCCGCGGTGGCCTTGACTTCCTGGGGCGCCTGGGAGCCAGGCCGCCCCGCTACATGCAGTATCTCAGCGTATTGGTCAAAGGTGTTAGGGAGGTGGTGACCTCAGAGAGAGATGCTGACATCAGTCAGGGGCGCAGGGCCAGGGAAACCTCAGAGACCCCTGTGGCTTTGCTTTAGCAAGTCTCCTTCTCGAGGTCTCTCTTTGAGTACTGAGAGAGTATTAGGGTTCACGTATGTGAGTGCGAGCAGGAGCCTCTTTCGAGTTTTCTCCTTCCCTTTTACTGATTTTACTAGAAAACAGACGTCCCTGTTTAGAAGGTAAGAGCCTCCAAGAGGTTTTTGAACCTGCTCAGTCTGATCCACCTGGTGCCCGTTGAATTCTAGGCATGGAAAACACTAGTTCAAGGTGACAGAATTTTGTAGTCCACACGGGATTTTGTCCCGTGGAATCACTGGGGACATTAGGGTTTGTCCTTTTCGTTTTACCTTTTCCACCATCCCTCCTTCCTTTCTCTTCATCTCTTACTTCTTTTGTCCTTTCTCCTGTTCCCCTCCCACCACCAGGAGTGGTGTGTGTGTGTGTGTGTGTGTGTGTGTGTGTGTGTGTGTGTTGCTGGGGGTGATCTTCACCTCCTCTTGTGGGAAGTTCATCCAAAACTGTGGGGTTGAAATAGTGCTTGGACTCCACAGACACTAGATGCTGCCATCCTGTGGCTTAGCGTTAGTGTCTCGGATGACTTGGGCAAGATCTCAACCTCCCCGCAACCCACTTCACTGCTGCCAGAATCCCTCCTGCCCCCACTGCTAGACCCGCCTCCCAGCCCAACCTTGGTGGGGGTCTAGAAGAGGTTTCTGATGACTTAAGCTGTGGTTTGGAGGTGGAACAGCTGTCAAGGACACTGAGGGGGAGGTAGCAGGAGCTCACCCTAGAAGGAGGGGGATTGGCACTGGAGGTTACTAGAAAGGACAAGAAGACTCCATTCTGGGTTTCAGGAGGTGAATTTATCCCTCAGTGTTGGGCAGGTGCTGAGTGGAAATACTGCTGGTTCCAGGTGCCCTTAATTCCCCCTGATTCCTCGGGGCGTTTGAGTCTGACTGGTTCTCATTCCCTTGCAGCAGGAGGGCGTCACGGCCAAAGTGAGGCACCAGCTCCGCATCATCCATCACTTGCCCCAGGTGCCAGAGACACTGCAGGGGTTGTGCCTCTGAGGCCTTCAGCAACTCCCGCTCCCTGTTGCAGGTACTGCTCTGGCTCACTGTAAATGGGGAGCTAGTGGAAGGGGAAATGGAGCCCCCTGGCACTCAGTGAAAGGGAAAGTGGTGGATTCTCCATCTCTTAATGTCATTTAATTTAGACTAGATACCTTTCTGGAATGTTTGTGCCCAAAAAGTAACTATTGTCCTATACAGGAAGCCTATGATATGCAGGGGGTTAGATGAGATGCTCTAAAGGTCTCTTCTGGCCATAAAGTGTATTAATTTTGGAAACACTGAGTGTAGCATTGGGAGCAGCCTCTAATGTTTTACTGTCTAACCGGCTTGCTTCCTAGAATGAAGACGCATTGAGTGGGGTGATCCACAGAGAGTAGCTCAAACCTTCAAAGTGTCAGGCCAGCAGCAGGACATTAGCACTTCAGGGGATGGGTGGGTGTGGCAGTGACATCACAAAGGCCTTTTGCAGGAGCTCAGCCTATTGGTCAAAGTTGTTAGGGAGGTGGTGACCTCAGAGAGAGATGCTGACATCAGAGAGAGATGCTGACATGAGGGCCAGGGAAACCTCAGAGACCCCTCTGGCTTTGCTTCAGCAAGTCTCCTCCTTGAGGTCTCTCTTTGAGGAAAGTAAGTGCCTCGGAGAGGTTTGTATCCTGTTCAGTCTGATCCACCTGGTGCCAGCTGAATTCTAAGCATGGAAAACACTAGTTCAAGGTGGCAGAATTTTATTCCCTCCCTGTGATTTTGTCCCGTAGAATCACTGGGGACATTAGTGTTTGTCCTTTTCATTTTACCTTTTCCTCCCTCCCTCCTTCCTTTCTCTTCATCTCTTACTTCTTTTGTCCTTTCTCCTGTTCCCCTCCCACCACCGGGAGTGGTTTGTGTGTGTGTGTGTGTTTGTGTGTTGCTGGGGGTGCTCTTCACCTCCCTTTGTGGGGAGTTCATCCAAACCTGTGTGGTTGAAATAGTGCTTGGACTCCACTGACACTAGATGCTGCCATCGTGTGGATTAGCATTGGTGTCTGGGATGACTTGGGGCAAGATCTCAACCTCCCCGCAACCCACTTCACTGCTGGCAGAATCCCTCCTGCCACCCCTGCTAGAGCCGCCTCCCTGGCCAACCGGGGTGGGGGTGGAGAAGAGGGTTCTGATAACTTGAGCTGTGGTTTGGTGGTGGAACATCTGTCAAGGGCACTGAGAGGGAGGTAGCAGCAGCTCACCCTTCAAGGAGGGGATTTGGCACTGGAGGTTACTAGAAAGGACAAGAAGACTCCATTCTGGGGTTCAGGAGGTGAATTCATCCCTCAGCGGTGGGCAGGTGCTGAGTGGAAATACTGCTGGTTCCCGGTGCCCTTAATTCCCCCTGATTCCTCGGGGCGTTTGAGTCTCTGACAGGTTCTCGTTCCCTTGCAGCAGGAGGACGTCACGGCCAAAGTGATGCACCCGCATCATCCGCCACTTGCGCCAGGTGCCTGAGACACTGCATGGGTTGTTCCTCTGAGTCTTTCAGCAACTCCCGCTCCCTGCTGCAGGTACTGCTCTGTCTCACTGTAAATGGGGAACTAGTGGAAGGGGAAATGGAGCCCCCTGGCACTCACTAAAAGGGAAAGTGGTGGATTCTCCATCTCTTGATGTCATTGAATGAAGACTAGATGCCTTTCTGGAATGTGTGTGCCCAAAAAGTAACTATTGTACTATACAGGAGGCCTATGATATGCAGGTTCTTAGATGAGATGCTCTAAAGGTCTCTTGTGGCCATAAAGTCTACAAATTTTGGAAACACTGAGTGTAGTATTGGGAGCAGCCTGTGATGTTTTACTGTCTAGCCGGCTTGCTTCCTAGAATGAAGACGCATTGAGTGGGGTGATCCACAGAGAGTACCTGTGTCAAGGCTGTATCCCCACTTTGAAGTTTAGGGTACAAATGTAGGGGCCTGCATGAAAACTTCTAAGCTTAACCACCATCCCAAGGCTAATTTCCTCCCCTGGGTAGCCTTGAGAAACCTTTCACCAATTCCCTGGTGAATACAGATCCAACCCCCTTGGATCTTAAAACAAGGAGAAATTAACCATCCCCCCTCCTTCCTCCCACCAACTCCTGGTGAATCAAGATCCAGACTCCTTGGATCTTAAAACAAGGAAAAATCAATCAGGTTCTTATAAATAAGGCTTTTAATTAAAGAAAAAGGTAAAAATCATCTCTGTAAAATCAGTATGGAAATTAACCTTACAGGGTAATCAAACTTAAAGAGCTCAGAGGACTCCCCTCTAGTCTTAGGTTCAAAGTACAGCAAACAAAGATAAACACTCTAGTAAAAGGTACATTTATAAGTTGAGAAAACAAAGGAAAACTAACACGCCTTGTTTGAAATAGGAGAGACTTGTTTAGAAAGATGTGGAGAACCTGGATTGATGTCTGGTCCCTCTCAGTCCCGAGGGCGAACACCCACACAAACAAAGAACACAAACAAAAGCCTTCCCCTCCCCAAGATTTGAAAGTATCTTGTCCCCTTATTGGTCCTTTAGGTCAGATGCCAGCCAGGTTACCTGAGCTTCCTAACCCTTTACAGGGAAAAGGATTTTGGAGTCTCTGGCCAGGAGGGATTTTATAGTACTGTACACAGGACAGCTGTTACCCTTCCCTTTATAGTTATGACAACCTCAAACCTTCAAAGTGTCAGGCCAGCAGCAGGACATTAGCACTTGAGAGTTTGGTTGGGTGTGGCAGTGACATCACAAA
>NW_027056120.1:0-6000 GCF_011386835.1 Chrysemys picta bellii
TGATCCCTGTTAGCCATTATGCTATTTACCTACCATTGCTTGGTTTTCTTTACTACTATGTTTTACCATTAAACCATTCCCTCCATAAACTTATCTAACTTAATCTTAAAACCAGACAGGTCCCTCGCCCCCACCGTTTCCCTCGGAATGCCATTCCAATATTTCACCCCTCTGATGGTCAGAAACCTTCGTCTAATTTAAAGCCTGAACTTCCCCACGGCCAGTTTATATCCATTCGTTCTTGTATCCACGTTAGTACTAAGCTGGAATAATTCTTCTCCCTCCCTTGTATTAATCCCTCTAATATATTTAAAGATAGCAATCATATCCCCTCTCAGCCTTCGCTTTGTCAGACTAAACAACCCAAGCTCCTCTAGTCTCCTTTCATACGACAGGTTTTCCATTCCTCTGATCATCCTAGTGGCCCTTCTCTGCACCCGTTCCAGTTTGAGTTCGTCTTTTTTAAACATGGGAGACCAGAACTGCACACAGTACTCCAAATGAGGTCTCACCAGCGCCTTGTACAACGGAAGCAAGACCTCCTTATCCCTACTAGATATACCTCGCCTAATGCATCCCAAGACAGCATTGGCTTTTTTCACCGCCACGTCACATTGTCGACTCATAGTCATCCTGCGGGCTACAAGGACCCCTAGGTCCTTCTCCTCTTCCGTTACTTCTAACCAATGCGTCCCCATCTTGTAACTAAAATTGTTATTAGTCATCCCCAAATGCATCACCTTACACTTTTCACTATTAAATTTCATCCTATTTCTGATACTCCAATTCACAAACTCATTCAAGTCTCCCTGCAGGATATCCCTATCCTCTTCCGAATTTACAACGCCTCCCACCTTCGTATCATCCGCAAACTTTATCAGCCCACTCCTGCAATCGGTTCCGAGGTCAGTTATAAATAGATTAAATAAGATGGGTCTCAAAACCGAACCTTGAGGCACTCCACTAGTAACCTCCCTCCAACCTGACAGTTCACCCTTTAATACGACCCGCTGCATTCTCCCCATTAACCAATTCCTTATCCACCTCTGGATTTTCATATCGATCCCCATGTTTTTCAGTTTAACCAATAATTCCTCATGGGGTACAGTATCAAACGCTTTACTGAAATCCAGGTATATTAGGTCCACCGCATTTCCCTTATCTAATAAATCCGTTACTTTCTCAAAGAAGGAGATCAGATTCGTTTGGCACGATCTGCCCTTCGTAAAACCATGTTGTAATTTATCGCAATTGCCACTAATCTCCAGGTCCTCAACTAGTTTCTCTTTCAGAATTTTCTCTAACACCTTGCACACTACAGATGTTAAACTAACAGGTCTGTAGTTACCCGGATCACTTTTTTTCCCTTTCTTGAAAATAGGAACCACATTAGCTATTCTCCAGTCTAACGGAACCACCCCCGAGTTTACAGATTCATTAAATATTATCGCTAACGGGCCTGCTATTTCCCGCGCCAATTCCTTAAATATTCTCGGATGAAGATCGTCTGGTCCTCCCGACTTAGCCTCATTAAGGTGTTCAAGTTTTGTTTCTACCTTGGATACGGTAATCCCCCATCCTGAACACTCCTCTGTAGTGGTGCTAGTATCCCTAATCCCTTCATTGGCCTCATTAAACACCGATGCAAAATATTCATTGAGATATTGCGCCATGCCTAGATTGTCTTTAATCTCCTCTCCGGCAATAGTCTTCAGCGGTCCCACTTCTTCCTTCTTTGCTTTCTTCCTATTTATGTGGCTGTAAAACCTCTTACTATTGCTTTTAATTCCCCTCGCTAGGTCCAACTCTACACGGCCTTTGGCCTTTCTCACTCTATCTCTACATTCTCTGACTTCACTTAGGTACATTTCCTTACTGATCCCTCCCCTCTTCCACTCTTTGTACGCTTTCTGTTTTTTCCTAATCGCCCCTTTGAGTCGGTCGCTCATCCAGCTCGGTCTAAATCTCTTGCTTAGTAATCTTTTTCCCTTTTTTGGAATACAGGCCTCTGACAGCTCATGCATCTTTAACTTAAAGTAATCCCAGGCTTCTTCTGCCTTTAAATTCATTAATATGTTTGCCCAATCCACTTCCCTTACCAGTCCCCTTAATTTGTTAAAATTGGCCTTTTTAAAATTATAAACCCTAATCTTTGACTTAATTCTGTTACTCCTTCCATGTATTTTAAACCGAATTAGCTCATGATCACTGGAGCCCAAATTGTCCCCTACTACCACTTCCTCAACGAGGTCCTCACTACTTACCAGAATCAAATCTAAAATGGCCTCCCCCCTCGTCGGTTCAGCTACCACTTGATGGAGGAATTGATCAGCAAGCACATCTAGGAACATCTGAGCCCTATTATTGCTACTAGCGTTTGTTCCCCAATCTATATCCGGGAAGTTAAAGTCCCCCATAATTACACAGTTTCTATTAGTAATTACTTCTCTAAACACATTAAATAGTTCCTTATCCATATCCTGGGTCGATCCCGGCGGTCTATAGCACACTCCAAGCACTATCCCCGGAGAGGCTCTAGTAGTCCTATTACCCAGTGTGAGTATTGCCCAGATGGACTCAGTATTGTCTAATCCATCAACTATTATTTCTTTACAGCTTATTTCACTATTGACATACAATGCCACCCCCCCACCTTTACCTTTGTTCCGGTCTTTCCTAAACAGCGCATACCCCTCCATACCTGTGTTCCAGTCGTGACTGCCATTCCACCACGTTTCTGTTATTCCTACGATATCTGGTTTCAGCTCTTGGACCAAGAGCTCCAATTCCTCCATTTTATTACCTAGGCTTCTGGCATTGGTGTATAGACACCCTAATGTATGTCGTTTAGCCTGTCTCCCATTAGTAGCACTATATGTTGCGGGCCTCCTTGTGTCCGTCCCCCCTGTCCTTCCTATGTCCAATCTCATCTCCCCGGCTATGTCTCCTCTCATTTTACTCACCTTCTCCATACTGTAATCTGGCGTGGAGATTAACTGTGCATCTCCCAACCGTCTCCCCAAACTTCCTAGTTTAAAGCTCTTTTGATAAGATGAGCTAGCCTCCCTCCCAGAAGTCTATTTCCTTCCCTACTTAGGTGAAGCCCATCCCGCGAGAACAGGTGTCTGTCCCCGAAAGCCTCCCAGTGGCCATACATCCCAAAGCCCTCCTTATAGCACCACTCCCTTAGCCAACTATTTATTCTCACAATCCTATCAGCCCTTTGCTGCCCTTCCCTTGGAACGGGCAGAATCCCACTAAAGATAATCTGAGCCTCTATCTCCTTGAGCGTCTTCCCCAGCCTGGCATAATCTCCCTTGATCCTCTCTAACGAGAACCTAGCCGTGTCATTTGTTCCTACATGAAGGATTATCAAGGGGTTCTTACCTGCTCCTTTTAGAATCCTTTTCAACCGCAACTGCTAGAGCCGCCTCCCTTCCCAACCTGGGTGGGGGTGGAGAAGAGGGTTCTGATAACTTGAGCTGTGGTTTGGAGGTGGAACAGCTGTCAAGGGCACTGAGGGGGAGGTAGCAGGAGCTCACCCTACAAGGAGTGGGGTTGGCACTGGAGGTTACTAGACAGGAGAAGAAGACTCCATTCTGGGGTTGAGGAGGTGAATTCATCCCTCAATGGTGGGCAGGTGCTGGGTGGAAATGCTGCTGGTTCCAGGTGCCCTTAATTCCCCCTGATTCCTCGGGGCGTTTGAGTCTCTGACAGGTTCCCGTTCCCTTGCAGCAGGAGGATGTCACGGCCCAAGCGATGCACCAGCTCCACATCATCTGGCACTTGCGCCAGCTGCGTGAGACACTGCAGGTGTGTGTGTTGCTGGGGGGTGCTCTTCACCTCCCGTTGTGGAAAGTTGATCGAAAACTGTGGGGTTTAAATAGTGCTTGGACTCCACTGACACTAGATGCTGCCATCGTGTGGCTTATCATTAGTTTCTGGGATGACTTGGGGCAAGATCTCAACCTCCCCACAACCCACTTCACTGCTGCCAGAATCCCTCCTGCCCCCCCTGCTAGAGCCGCCTCCTGCCCAACCTGGGTGGGGGTGGAGAAGAGGGTTCTGATAACTTGAGGTGTGGTTTGGAGGTGGAACAGCTGTCAAGGGCACTGAGGGGGAGGTAGCAGGAGCTCACCCTACAAGGAGGGGGGTTGGCACTGGAGGTTACTAGAAAGGACAAGAAGATTCCATTCTGGGGTTCAGGAGGTGAATTCATCCCTCAGTGGTGGGCAGGTGCTGGGTGGAAATACTGCTGGTTCCAGGTGCCCTTAATTCCCCCTGATTCCTCGGGGCGTTTGAGTCTCTGACAGGTTCTCGTTCCCTTATAGCAGGAGGACGTCACGGCCAAAGCGATTCACTATCTCCGCATCATCCGGCACTTGCGCCAGGTGCCAGAGACATTGCAGGGGTTGTGCCTCTGAGGCCTTCAGCAACTCCCGCTCCCTGCTGCAGGTACTGCTCTGGCTGACTGTAAATTGGTAGCTAGAGGAAGGGGCAATGGAGCCCCCTGGCACTCACTGAAAGGGAAAGTGGTGGATTCTCCATCTCTTGATGTCATTGAATGAAGACTAGATGCCTTTCTGGAATGTGTGTGCCCAAAAAGTAACTATTATACTATACTGGAAGCCTATGATATGGAGGGGGTTAGATGAGATGCTCTAAAGGTCTCTTGTGGCCATAAAGTCTACTAATTTTGGAAACACTGAGTGTAGCATTGGGAGCAGCCTCTGATATTTTACTGTCTAGCCAGCTTGCTTCTTAGAATGAAGATGCATTTTTTGGGGTGATCCACAGAGAGTAGCTCAAACCTTCAAAGTGTCAGGCCAACAGCAGGACATGAGCACTTTAGGGTTTGGTTGGGTGTGGCAGTGATATCACAAAGGCTTTTTCAAGGACCTCAGCGTACTGGTCAAAGTTGTTAGGGAAGTGGTGACCTCAGAGAGAGATGCTGACATGAGCCAGGCAGGACAGGGGGCAGGGCCAGGGAAACCTCAGAGACCCCTGTGGCTTTGCTTCAGCAAGTCTCCTTCTCGAGGTCTCTCTTTGAGGACTGAGAGAGTATTAGGGTTCACGTATGTGAGTGCGAGCAGGAGCCTCTTTCCAGTTTTCTCCTTCCCTTTAACTGATTTTACTAGAAAAGAGACGTCCCTGTTGAGAAGGTAAGAGCCTCCAAGAGGTTTTGGAACCTGCTCAGTCTGATCTATCTCGTGCCAGCTGAATTCTAGGCATGGAAAACACTAGTTTAAGGTGGCAGAATTTTATTCCCTCCCTGGGATTTTGCCCCTTAGAATCACTGGGGACATTAGGGTTTGTTCTTTTCGCTTTACCTTTTCCTCCATCCCTCCTTCCTTTCTCTTCATCTCTTACTTCTTTTGTCCTTTCTCCTGTTCCCCTCCCACCACCAGGAGTGGTGGGTGGGTGTGTTTGTGTGTGTGTTTCTGGGGGTGCTCTTCACCTCCCCTTGTTGGGAGTTGATCCAAAACTGTATGGTTGAAATAGTGCTTGGACTCCACAGACACTAGATGCTGCCATCCTGTGGCTTAGCGTTAGTGTCTCGGATGACTTGGGCAAGATCTCAACCTCCCCGCAACCCACTTCACTGCTGCCAGAATCCCTCCTGCCCCCACTGCTAGACCCGCCTCCCAGCCCAACCTTGGTGGGGGTCTAGAAGAGGTTTCTGATGACTTAAGCTGTGGTTTGGAGGTGGAACAGCTGTCAAGGACACTGAGGGGGAGGTAGCAGGAGCTCACCCTAGAAGGAGGGGGATTGGCACTGGAGGTTACTAGAAAGGACAAGAAGACTCCATTCTGGGATTCAGGAGGTGAATTCATCCCTCAGTGTTGGGCAGGTGCTGAGTGGAAATACTGCTGGTTCCAGGTGCCCTTAATTCTCCCTGATTCCTCGGGGCGTTTGAGTCTGACTGGTTCTCATTCCCTTGCAGCAGGACGTCACGGCCAAAGTGAGGCACCAGCTCCGCATCATCCATCACTTTCGCCA
>NW_027056121.1:0-6000 GCF_011386835.1 Chrysemys picta bellii
AGGAGTGGTGTGTGTGTTGCTGGGGGTGCTCTTCACCTCCCCTTGTGGGAAGTTGATCCAAAACTGTCGGGTTCAAATAGTGCTTGGACTCCACTGACACTAGATGCTGCCATCCTGTGGCTTAGCATTAGTGTCTGGGATAACTTGGGGCAAGATCTCAACTTCCCCGCAACCCACTTCACTGCTGGCAGAATCCCTCCTGCCCCCCCTTCTAGGGCCGCCTCCCTGCGCAACCTGGGTTGGGGTGGAGAAGAGGGTTCTGATAACTTGAGCTGTGGTTTGGAGGTAGAACAGCTGTCAAGGGTACTGAGGGGGAGGTAGCAGGAGCTCACCCTACAAGGTGGTGGGTTGGCACTGGAGGTTACTAGAAAGGACAAGAAGACTCCATTCTGGGGTTCAGGAGGTGAATTCAGCCCTCAGTGGTGGGCAGGTAGTCAGTTTAATACTGCTGGTTCCAGGTGCCCTTAATTCCCCCTGATTCCTCGGGACGTTTGAGTCTCTGACAGGTTCTCGTTCCTTTGCAGGAGGAGGACGTCACGGCCAAAGTGATGCACCAGCTCCGCATCATCCGCCACTTGCGCCAGGTGCCTGAGACACTGCAGGGGCTGCGCCTCTGAGGCCTTCAGCAACTCCCGCTCCCTGCTGCAGGTACTGCTCTGTCTCCCTGTAAATGGGGAGGTAGTGGAAGGGGAAATGGAACCCCCTGGCACTCACTAAAAGGGAAAGTGGTGGATTCTCCCTCTCTTGATGTCATTGAATGAAGACTAGATGCCTTTCTGGAATGTGTGTGCCCAAAAAGTAACTATTGTACTATACAGGAGGCCTATGATATGCAGGGGCTTAGATGAGATGCTGTAAAGGTCTCTTGTGGCCATAAAGTCTACTAATTTTGGAAACACTGAGTGTAGTATTGGGAGCAGCGTCTGATGTTTTACTGTCTAGCCGGCTTGCTTCCTAGAATGAAGACGCATTGAGTGGGGTGATCCACAGAGAGTACCTGTGTCAAGGCTGTATCCCCACTTTGAAGTTTAGGGTACAAATGTAGGGGCCTGCATGAAAACTTCTAAGCTTAACCACCATCCTAAGGCTAATTTCCTCCCGTGGGTAGCCTTGAGAAACCTTTCACCAATTCCCTGGTGAATACAGTTCCAAACCCCTTGGATCTTAAAACAAGGAGAAATAAACCATCCCCCCTCCTCCTCCCACCAACTTCTGGTGAATACAGATCCAACCCCCTTGGATCTAAAAGAAGGAGAAATTAACCATTCCCCTCCTTCCTCCCACCAACTCCTGGTGAATCAAGATCCAAACTCCTTGGATCTTAAAACAAGGAAAAATCAATCCGGTTCTTAAAAATAAGGCTTTTAATTAAAGAAAAAGGTAAAAATCATCTCTGTAAAATCAGTATGGAAATTAACCTTACAGGGTAATCAAACTTAAAGAGCTCAGAGGACTCCCCTCTAGTCTTAGGTTCAAAGTACAACAAACAAAGATAAACACTCTAGGAAAAGGTACATTTACAAGTTGAGAAAACAAAGGAAAACTAACACGCCTTGTTTGAAATAGGAGAGACTTGTTTAGAAAGATGTGGAGAACCTGGATTGATGTCTGGTCCCTCTCAGTCCCGAGGGCGAACACCCACACAAACAAAGAACACAAACAAAAGCCTTCCCCTCCCCAAGATTTGAAAGTATCTTGTCCCCTTATTGGTCCTTTAGGTCAGATGCCAGCCAGGTTACCTGAGCTTCTTAACCCTTTAGAGGGAAAAGGATTTTGGAGTCTCTGGCCAGGAGGATTTTATAGTACTGTACACAGGACAGCTGTTACCCTTCCCTTTATAGTTATGACAACCTCAAAGCTTCAAAGTGTCAGGCCAGCAGCAGGACATTAGCACTTCAGGGTTTGGTTGGGTGTGTCAGTGACATCACAAAGGCCTTTTGCAGGATGTCAGCTTATTGGTCAAATGTGTTAGGGAGGTGGTTACCTCAGAGAGAGATGCTGACATCAGCCTGGCAGGACAGGAGCACAGGGCCAGGGAAACCTCAGAGACCCTGTGGCTTTGCTTCAGCAAGTCTCCTTCTCGGGGTCTTTCTTTGAGGACTGAGAGAGTATTAGGGTTCACGTACGTGAGTGCGTGCAGGAGCCTCTTTCGAGTTTTCTCCTTTCCTTTTACTGATTTTACTAGAAAACAGACGTCCCTGTTTAGAAGGTAAGAGCCTCCAAGAGGTTTTGGCAGCTGCTCAGTCTGATCCACGTGGTGCCAGCTGAATTCTAGGCATGGAAAACAGTAGTTTAAGATGGCAGAATTTTATTCCATCCCTTGGATTTTGTGCCGTAGAATCACTGGGGACATTAGGGTTTGTCCTTTTTGTTTTACCTTTTCCTCCATCCCGCCTTCCTTTCTCTTCATCTCTTACTTCTTTTGTCCTTTCTCCTGTTCCCCTCCCACCACCAGGAGTGGTGTGTGTGTGTGTGTGTGTGTGTGTGTTGCTGGGGGTGCTCATTACCTCTCCTTGTGGGAAGTTCATCGAAAACTGTGGGGTTGAAATAGTGTTTGGACTCCACTGACACTAGATGCTGCCATCCTGTGGCTTAGCATTAGTGTCTGGGATGACTTGGGTCAAGATCTCAACTTCCCCGCAACCCACTTCGCTGCTGCCAGAATCCCTCCTGCCCCCCCTGCTAGAGCCGCCTCCCTGGCCAACCTGGGTGGGGGTGGAGAACAGTGTTTTTTTCATACATTCATAGATTCTAGGACTGGAAGGGACCTCGAGAGGTCATCGAGTCCAGTCCCCTGCCTGCATGGCAGGACCATGTAACGGACTTATTAGATAAGGGAAATGCGGTGGACCTAATATACCTGGATTTCAGTAAAGCGTTTGATACTGTACCCCATGAGGAATTATTGGTTAAACTGGAAAACATGGGGATCGATATGAAAATCCAGAGGTGGATAAAGAATTGGTTAATGGGGAGAATGCAGCGGGTCGTATTAAAGGGTGAACTGTCGGGTTGGAGGGAGGTTACTAGTGGAGTGCCTCAAGGTTCGGTTTTGGGACCCATTTTATTTAATCTATTTATAACTGACCTCGGAACCGATTGCAAGAGTGGGCTGATAAAGTTTGCGGATGATACGAAGGTGGGAGGAGTTGCAAATTCGGAGGAGGATAGGGATATTCTGCAGGGAGACTTGAATGAGCTTGTGAATTGGAGTGTCAGAAATAAGATGAAATTTAATAGTGAAAAGTGTAAGGTGATGCACTTGGGGATGACTAATAACAATTTTAGTTACAAGATGGGGACGCATTGGTTAGAAGTAACGGAAGAGGAGAAGGACCTAGGGGTCCTTGTAGACCGCAGGATGACTATGAGTCGACAATGTGACGTGGCTGTGAAAAAAGCCAATGCGGTCTTGGGATGTATTAGGCGAGGTATATCTAGTAGGGATAAGGAGGTCCTGCTTCCGTTGTATACGGCGCTGGTGAGACCTCATTTGGAGTACTGTGTGTAGTTCTGGTCTCCCATGTTTAAAAAAGATGAACTCAAATTGGAACGGGTGCAGAGAAGGGCGACTAGGATGATCAGAGGAATGGAAAACCTGTCGTATGAAAAGAGATTAGAGGAGCTCGGGTTGTTTAGTCTGACAAAACGAAGGCTGAGGGGGGATATGATTGCTATCTTTAAATATATCAGAGGGATAAATACAAGGGAGGGAGAGGAATTATTTCAGCTGAGTACTAATGTGGACACGAGAACCAATGGATATAAACTGGCCGTGGGGAAGTTCAGGCTTGAAATCAGACGAAGGTTTCTGACCGTCAGAGGGGTGAAATATTGGAACGGCCTTCCGAGGGAAACGGTGGGGGCAACGGACCTGTCTGGTTTTAAGATTAAGTTGGATAAGTTTATGGAGGGAATGGTTTAATGGTAAAACATAGTAGCCGAGGAAAACCAAGCAATGGTACGTAAATAGCATAATGGCAAACAAGGGTCAGGCTAGAGACTCTTGCCTACATGCTCGGGGTATTACTGATCGCCATATTTGGGGTCGGGAAGGAATTTTCCTCCAGGGTAGATTGGCTGAGCCGCTGGAGGTTTTTCGCCTTCCTCCGCAGCATGGGGCAGGGATCACTAGCAGGAGGGTCCCTGCCGATTGAAGTCACTAAAACACAGGATTGGGGACTTCAACGGCACAGTCCAGGGAAGGGTCTTGTGGCCTGCAGCATGCAGGGGGTCAGACCAGATGATCATAATGGTCCCTTCTGACCTTAAAGTCTATGAGTCTATGAGACCAAATACCATCCCTGATAGACATTTATCTAACCTACTCTTAAATATCTCAAGAGATGGAGATTCCACAACCTCCCTCGGCAATTTATTCCAGTGTTTAACCACCCTGACAGTTAGGAACTTTTTCCTAATGTCCAACCTAGACCTCCCTTGCTGCAGTTTAAACCCATTGCTTCTGGTTCTATCCTTAGAGGCTAAGGTGAACAAGTTTTCTCCCTCCTCCTTATGACACCCTTTTAAATACCTGAAAACTGCTATCATGTCTCCTCTCAGTCTTCTCTTTTCCAAACTAAACAAAGCCAATTCTTTCAGCCTTCCTTCATAGGTCATGTTCTCAAGACCTTTAATCATTCTTGTTGCTCTTCTCTGGACCCTTTCCAATTTCTCCACATCTTTTTTAAAATGCGGTGCCCAGAACTGGACACAATACTCCAGCTGAGGCCTAACCAGAGCAGAGTAGAGCGGAAGAATGACTTCTCGTGTCTTGCTCACAACACACCTGTTAATACATCCCAGAATCAGGTTTGCTTTTTTTGCAACAGCATCACACTGTTGACTCATATTTAGCTTGTGGTCCACTATAACCCCTAGATCCCTTTCTGCCGTACTCCTTCCTAGACAGTCTCTTCCCATTCTGTATGTGTGAAACTGATTGTTCCTTCCTAAGTGGAGCACTTTGCATTTGTCTTTGTTAAACTTCATCCTGTTTAACTCAGACCATTTCTCCAATTTGTCCAGATCATTTTCAATTATGACCCTGTCCTCCAAAGCAGTTGCAATCCCTCCCAGTTTGGTATCATCCGCAAACTTAATAAGCGTACTTTCTATGCCAATATCTAAGTCGTTGATGAAGATATTGAACAGCGCCGGTCCCAAAACAGACCCCTGCGATACCCCACTCGTTATGGCTTTCCAGCAGGATTGGGAACTATTAATAACAACTCTCTGAGTACGGTTATCCAGCCAGTTATGCACCCACCTTATAGTAGCCCCATCTAAATTGTATTTGCCTAGTTTATCAATAAGAATATCATGCGAGACCGTATCAAATGCCTTACTAAAGTCTAGGTATACCACATCCACAGCCTCACCCTTATCCACAAGGCTCGTTATCCTATCAAAGAAAGCTATCAGATTGGTTTGACATGATTTGTTCTTCACAAATCCATGCTGGCTGTTCCCTATCACCTTACCACCTTCCAAGTGTTTGCAGATGATTTCCTTAATTACTTGCTCCATTATCTTCCCTGGCACAGAAGTTAAACTCACTGGGGTCTGTAGTTTCCTGGGTTGTTTTTATTTCCCTTTTTATAGATGGGCACTATATTTGCCCTTTTCCAGTCTTCTGGAATCTCTCCCGTCTCCCATGATTTTCCAAAGATAATAGCTAGAGGCTCAGATACCTCCTCTATTAGCTCCTTGAGTATTCTAGGATGCATTTCATCAGGCCCGGGTGACTTGCAGGCATCTAACTTTTCTAAGTGATTTTTAACTTGTTCTTTTTTTATTTTATCTGCTAAACCTACCCCCTTCCCATTAGCATTCACTAGGTTAGGCATTCCTTCAGACTTCTCGGTGAAGACCGAAAGAAAGAAGTCATTAAGCATCTCCGCCATTTCCAAGTTTCCTGTTACTGTTTCTCCCTCTTCACTAAGCAGTGGGCCTACCCTGTCTTTGGTCTTCCTCTTGCTTCTAATGTATTGATAAAAA
>NW_027056122.1:0-6000 GCF_011386835.1 Chrysemys picta bellii
TGTGTGTCCCAGGGCTTGTGCAGATTTGCCATGCTTGGGGGTGATCTCGTTGCCTGACACTGGGATTTTTTTGTCTTTAGCACGTCAGTGGAGGCTGTGAAGACTCTTTTTTCCATGCCCGGATACTGGAAGGAATTTGCCGGCATCCAGTTACAGCAGGGTTGGGACATGATATCCTCCCGATATTACTACTCGCAGGGTGTTGGCCTAATTGCAAGGTAGGAGCCCAAAGTTTCCTCTTCATTGGGTCTCTCTTGGCAATGGGATTTCCGTGTGAAATATTCCTCTGTTCCAGCTGCCATCTCAGCCCAGCAACTAGTGAGGAACTCTCTCTCCCCCTTCATAACCACAAGGGACTTTCTGTTCCATGTTCCAGAGCCATGATCGAGTTTGAGAACCCGCAGCTCCCTGCAGTTTTCAGAGAGGCCGTCACCATTGTCCAGAGTCAGAAGGAGGATGAGCAGAGACATATCGCCATGACTTTCTGCACTGAGGTGAGATTCATTAATTGACAGGCACAAGTGGGCTTTCTGCAGAGCAGCTCAGGCCAGTAAGCTCTGGGGCACATTGTCAGGAGCTCAGCAGCCTACAGCCAGCTAGCTCCTCTCCACACATGGATGGCTGTGGGGCACGGCAGAGAGAGGGAGGGAGAGACAGGGTGAGATCGCCCCTGGCTGGATGTGCCTAGATGGGATCATATGACACGAGGAGATGTTTCACCACTGCCCCAAGGCCATGCTTCTCTCCTCACCTTTTCTTGGGGTCTGCTTTTCTTCTGCCCCAGGGGTTGTTCCATGGCACTCAATGGGGCCTGGAGATTCCCCTTTCCATTTGTGACTTATACATTAGTCTAACTTCTGGGAATGAACCAACTGAAAGAGCAGCAACTGGCTCCCTACACACCAGAGACTTTGTACGGGAGTAAGTGGCCATTTGGTAAAGATGACTGTCCAGGGAACAGACCCCACAGGAAGACCTCTGCTCCTCAACCGGATGTTGATTTGGCTCTTTCCAGTTGCTCCAGAGTCCTTCCATTGAGACGATAGTGACAAAATCAGAGCTCAAGGCGCAGCTCATGGAATGGACCCAGGACAAAAATCCCATCATACGTAGGCTCAGTCTGCGAGGCCTTGGCAGTGTTGTGCTCCAGCCAGCAAAGGTGAGAGGCGTGGATTGCCCGGGGACCGAGGAAGCCGATGTCTATCGAATAGCTCAGAAATGAGAGCGAGATCCCCACACAAGCCTTGTTGTTTAACGCACGGCACTCAAATGTTGGAGGTGCGTTACTGAGCGAATCAAGGCATGACATGGTCCCTGCTCCCGTGAGCTGACCCCTGATTGCAGATGTGATGCAATGGGGGAGGCGGGGTGAGCAAAGACAAAGGTTACAGTGAGCAGTTGGCACTGAGTGAGAGGAGAATGACTTTCTGCCCCGTTGGGGGGCTGTGCCAGCCGTGGTTTCTCATAGGTGGGAGTGGGATGGTCCAGCATGTGCTCCAGGCTGTCACCCAGGATAGTAATGAGCTGCCTTCTTCATTCCTGCAGGTGCAATTGTTACGGGCCCAGCTGCCAGCGATCATGGACTCGTTCGGTTACAGGGATGGAGTGTGTGTCATGGAGGCCATGCATAAAGCTGGAGACATCATCTACCTCCTCGACGGGGAGGGGCTTGGCTCCATCTCCCAGGACATTGCAGTCAACCTTCGCCCCTTCATTGATGACGTAAGGCTTGGAACCGCAGGAGAAGCCCATTCCCCCCCCTCCACCTGCCTCTGATGCCCTTGTGTCTCTCTCCCCATCCCCTTGCCTCCCGCCCCTCAGCCCTGCCATGGAGCCTCCTAGGAGTGCCCCCGCCATGGGTGGGGAATCTCCTGCTCTGCCACCTCCCTGTCAGAGCTCTTCTCGGCAAACCTCAGCCTCAGCGCCCTGCTCCCAGCCCCTGCTGCAGCCTGGCCTGGGGGAGAGGGGCTGGCACTGGGCAGATGACCAGCTGTCTGGAGAACACCAGCCCCCAAAGAGGTGGAGATTCCCAGCAGGAAAGAGGTGGGTCGGGAATGGCCCGGCTCTCAGAGGAACTGAAGAGCAAAAGAACTGCTGTGTTTTGTAGCAGCATATCCCTGCAAGGCTCCAGCAGCTGCTTCTCCCCTTCCCCAGACCGGTCTCCAGCAGCCTTCCCACCCCCTCCCCTAATCTTCTAGGGGTCTAGGGTTCGGTGCTCTCCAGACAGAAATTGCGTCTGGGACACCAAGGGGCTGCACTGCCCTGCACAGTGTCTCAGGCCCTGTTCTGCACAAGTTGTCTATGGCGCTAGCCTGGTGGCCTCACTGCTCCCGCCAGCCAAGTCAGTTAACACAGGGGGAACCGGAGCAGCGGGCGGATTATGACTCTGTCGCGTTATGCTCTGATACTGCCTGGCTTTAACCGGGCTTCCCCACTCCCTGTGTGTCATTGCCAGGAGAGGGGCAGTGTGCGCTCCGCTGCCATTTTACT
The DNA here is from genome assembly GCF_011386835.1 of Chrysemys picta bellii. NCBI lineage: Eukaryota > Metazoa > Chordata > Testudines > Emydidae > Chrysemys > Chrysemys picta. The sequence continues at coordinate 2,491 of NW_027056122.1, forward strand.
GCTTGGCAAGGTGGTGAGCAGGGTGAAGGACCCGGACAAAGGCCTGGTGCAGCAGGAAATGATCAACTGCTTGCTCCCGCTGCTGCTGCATCTCGAAGACCAGGAGGAGCGTGTGACACTGGTAAGTGCCACCGTCCTTATTTCCTTATAAGCAAAGAGCCAGAATCCCCTGGGGCCCCCACTCCATTAATGGCCAGAGCCTCTTGCCCAAGCAGAGTCTTCTCCTCCCTGCTTCACTCCATGCTGGAGTCTAGGGCCTCATCCATCCCCACAGCACATAGCACAATTTGGAAGAAAATCCTTCTTCTGGGAAAGAGTCCTGACCCTCTACTGCAAAGACAGGCCTCAGGCCTTTGGGCTGCTGCATCCAAAGGTTCCCAACAAGAGGCAGCAAAAGAAAAGGGAGCATAAATCTGTAAGTGCCCTTCGGTTCAGGGAGCTGGTATCTGCCCACAGCCTTCTGGAAAGTGGGTGCAGCTGCCCTGCCTTCTTCCCTGGAGCTTCTGAGAGACCTTCTCCAGCAGGTCCTCGCTTCCCAACATTCACCGGACGTTGCCTTCTTTCGTTGGGCCAACTGGGATGTGGAGGGAAGCCTGATCCGTGTGCCTCTTTGGTCCGACTCGTTGGGATCCCAAAGCTGACTCACGCTCTCATACAGTTTCTTTGCATAGAAGGACTGAGTTGTGGAGATCTCTTATGACTCTTTCCAGGGCCACCCATAGGGGGGCACTGGGGCTGGGACAACCCGCCCCCCGTCTACCTCCCACCCCCACTCCACCCCTTCCCCCAAGCCCCCACTCCACCTTTTCCCACCCCTGCTCCTCCCCCATCCCACCCCTATTTCTCCCCTCCTCCCAAGCCCCTGCCCTCTCCTCTCCCGAGCGACGTTGGGTGCTGGCGAGGTGGGGTATAACTTAGTCGGGCCAGGACTACTGCTGCTGGCCCCAGCACAGCCCAGGTCCTGCGTCCCCCTGAAGTGCGGGGCCCCCCAAAGCAGAGGGCCCTGGGCAACCGTCCCAAACCATCCAAAGACAGGACGGCTCTGGCTGTCTCCAGCCAAGTCTCAGTTCCCTCTCCTGAGCACAGTCCTGTGTAGAAGAAATAACAGGAATCTCCACTAGCAGGAAAAGCGAGAGAAAAGGGACAGGGGAAGGTTCGATGTCCCCCAGACAATCCCTCTCTCAGTGAGAACCCTCTTGGTCTCACCTTCTCTTGCAGAGATGTAAACTGACGCTCTTCCGCTGCGCAGTGTTTCTCAGGTGGGCTCATTTGAAGAGGCTGTTCCGCAGCATGGCCTGGGATGGCTCCTCACAGCTCCTGAAGTGTGTCTGGAAGTGCTTGGTAGGTGGATTCCTTGTGCCTTGAGAGTGGTGAATGGTGACTTGAGGGAGACCTTTCTAACCCCACACCCTGAGTACCCATCCGCTTCGGTCGGGCGGCAGGACTCTATTCCAGGCTCTCTGCTGGTTCATTTCTGCATGAGTTACAATCCCTTCACATTTTTGAAATTTTTCTCCACAACTGTCAGACCTCCAAACTTGTGTCTTTTAAAATGAAAGCTGAGGTTCTGGAGAACACACTAGTAACTCCAGAGAGGTGCTGCTATGGTGTATGGTCTCATACTGGCTGTTGCTTTGCCCTGGCTGTGTGCTTTGGCTTTCCTGGCCCCTTCGCTGTGGGAAGAACATGTCATTTGTATATTGCGCATTTCTTCCTTCTTCCCTCCTAGATGCAGAACAACGAGAGCCACATCCCCAAATTCCTGTTCCAAGCCTTAGAGTACCTGGAAAGCTCACAGACAACAATAAGGCATTCTGCAGCCCTGTTCATTGGTAAGCAGAGAAATTCACTTGAACTTTTTTGAACTGCTTCCTTCAAAGCCCTTTTCTAGACTTCTGGTGTGTGTGTGTGTGAGAGAGAGAGACAGAATTAACATGTATTCCAAGATTAAGGGAGCAATTTAGCTGTATTGATTGCACCAACTTCCCCTGCCCACAACAACTCTTTGGCTGCGCCTAGTGGAAACCCGCATGATGTGAATTCAATCTCCTTTGGAAATCAGCCTCTCAGTAACTTCTGGGCATCAGATGCTTTTATGTGCTTTGTGAGCAGATGGAAGGAATGTATTGAATTTCCCAAGGGCTGTCTTGGGGGAATGGCTGCACCTTTAGCAGTTTTCAGCGAAGGATTTGAAAAGTAATGAGATCCATTGTATGTCTAGGAAATACTATCCGCCATTACTGCGACTTGTTGTCTGAAACCGTGACTGAAGATGGCATCTCCCGCCTGTATGAAGGTAAGGAAATAGCTCTGTGTGTTTGTGCCTCTGTGGGAAGTACAGGGGTGCAGCACAAGGCCTGAACACAGGTTTGAATGTGTCCCTCTCTGGCTAAGGACAGCGTTTAAAGAAGAAGGATGGTCACACAAGCTTTCATCGAGGTCCCACAAGATGTGTACGGGAGCAGGGGATAACCATCCCTAGCTCCTAGGATAGAGGTAGCCTTAGAGCTGTGTGGGGAGACTGTCTTCAGAAAGGTCAGAAAGTCTCTAAAGGAAGGCCGGACAGAATTGAAAAGGGCTGTTGTTATTATTAAGCATGATGATGATGATGACAATTACCCTCTGTAGGGAAAAATTCATCACCTGCCCTCTCTGTAATGGAGTGATTGCAGGCCAGGGAACCACTCAGAGGTTGGTTATCAGCTCATAGGAAATCCCCTGAGTGCACATGGGAAACATCTTTCCCTGTGACCTCTTAAGGAATGAAGGCACAGGGCCACAAAGGAATTCAGTCTAAATTCCTTTGCGGATCTGTGCATAAATGTTTGATGATTTAACACCTCTGCTGTTGACACTTTTTTGTTACGTCCCAGGAACAATTGCCCCCACCTGCCTGTGTTTTAGTGTGTGGACATGTGGTGTGGACGTGTGTATCCTGGGGGAGGGGGAAGTTACGCACAGAATGGGGTCTCCTCTCTGTCCAGGGCTATTTTGGGAGTAGCAGAGTTGTTGTTTCTGTGCCCCCAGACTCTTGGGTAGTTAATAGCATGTGGCAACGGCCATCTGAAGGGGAGATTTCCTAGGCACCAGTCACATCAGCACCATGGGGCTTTCAACCCGTTTCCTCTTTGTTTCAGCTTTTCAGGAAGTGCCTTTGACATCTGACAGGACCACAGGGTGCATCCTCAGGAGACATTACAAATGGCTGCAGAAGCTTGGAAATCTTGTGTCAGGTTCTGCATTCGACTAGGGAACTGTGACCTACATAGAAGACCTCTTTGTCCTGCTATGGTACGTACAACAGACGCTTATCAACTTTTTGGTGTCCCGAGCCTCTGTTTGCCAGAAGCTGGGAATGGGTGACAGGGGATTGATCACTACATGATTACCTGTCTGTTCATTCGCTCTGGGGCACCTGGCATTGGCCACTGTCAGAAGACAGGATACTGGGCTAGATGGACCTTTGGTCTGACCCAGTCTGGCCTTTCTTATGTTCTTATATTTGGAACC
>NW_027056123.1:0-6000 GCF_011386835.1 Chrysemys picta bellii
GGTTTTCCCTTCTGCATGTACCTGGCAGGGCAGGCTGCGCCCCCCCCCCATCTGAAACCCTAATCTTGTCCCAGTTTTGTCCCCTCTGCCCATCCCTCCCCTCCGATTTCCCCCCTTCAGGGGGATTTTCCCTGCCTTTGATTGCAGGGAGCAGATTCTGATGGCGCGTGAGGGCAGCAACTTGCAGACATTACTGAGCACGTGAGAAGAACATTAGAAGATAAGGACGGCCAGACTGGGTCAGACCAAAGGTCTACTAGCCCAGTGTCCTGTCTGCCAACAGTGACCAGTGTCAGGTGCCCCAGAGGGAATGAAGAGATAGGAATCATCCAGTGACCCATCTCCTGTCGCCCAATTCCCAGCTTCTGACAGACAGAGGCTAGGGACACATCTCTGCCCATCCCGGCTAAGCCATTGATGGACCTGTCCTCCATGAACCCATCTGTGACGGAGCAGGGAGCAGGGCAGATTTGACCTGGGAATGTTGCAGGGGGGTTGCAGTGGGGATGTGGGACTTCCCTTGAAGGAAGCTACCTGAGCTGTAACCTGAGCCAGGAACGGGGGTGGGGAGAATTAACACCTTCTGCCCGGGAGACTGAACAAAGGAGAGGAGCAGCGGGAGGAGTTTGGAGTTTAGTTTCGGTTGGGGCTGGGTGGTGCAACGCAGGGAACCCCAAGCTGGGGTCTAAGCTCCCTGAACCTCCCAGAGGGACCTAATTGAGGGGGTCTGGTCGTACCTACACGCTCTGCTTGAGACTGTGTTCCTGTCCTTAAATAAACCTTCTGCTTTACTGGCTGGCTGAGAGTCGCAGTGAATCTCGGGAAGAGGGGTGCAGGGCCCTAACTCCCCCACAATCCGCAACAACTGGTGGCAGCGGTGGGATCTACTGTACCCCGTGGACGGCGCTTCCTGCAGTAAGTGACTGGGGAGCAGTAAAACGAAGGGGGATTGACGGGGACCAGGCACGCTGAAGAGTGGGAGAGAGACGGTTATTACCCCTGGGAGTGTGTGACCAGCGAGAAGGACTTTTGCAGTAACAGGGTCCCCCGGGGGGATCGCAGCGAGTGGTCCCAGGGGCGGAGGAGTCTGCAGCTCGACCCTGGCAGAGAGGTGGTGACCTCGAGAAGGGCTGGCACACTAGGGGTCCCCCTGGGAACTGTGGGGAGCTGTGAGCACACAGGCCGGTGAGTGGCCAGCAGGAAGATGTATGCCAAGCGGCTTAAGAGCGACCTGGTGGAGCTGTGCAAGCAGAGGCAGCTGCGCATTGGGAGGCTCACCAAAGAACAGCTCATTGCCCAGCTGGAGGCGGAAGATCGCGCGAATGAACTGATCCCTGTGTCTCAGGGAAGCAGCCTGGCAAATGCAGCGCAGGCACCAGTGTCTGTCCCAGCTGGGAGTGGTCAGCCCGCTGCTGAGGGCTTCCCGAGACCCCTCCTTCCTATGCCTAGGGGAAGGGTGGGGAGGAGCCCAGCAAATACCGAAGGCGCCGTGACCCCCCCGGCCAGCAGGGGGTCCCCCCGGCGAAGCTCGCCGGCCAGCAGAGGATCCTCCCGGCGACGTTCGGCATCCGGGGAGCGGAATTGGCTGGAATGGGAGAAAGAGCTAAAACTGAGGGAGCTGGAGGATCGTGAACAACAGAGACAGCATGAAGAGAGACAGCGTCAGCATGAACGGGAGGAGAAAGAGAGACAGCATCAGCATGAACGGGAGGAGAATGAGAGACAGAGACAGGAGAATGAGAGACAGCATCAGCGTGAACTGGAACTGGCGAGATTGAAGGGCAGCGAACCCCCGGCTGCGGTGAGTGAGGGGGGACCCAGGACTGCACGGAGCTTTGATAAGTGCATCATGGCCCCATACAAGGAGGGGGAGGACATGGATGACTTCCTGGAGGCCTTTGAGACGGCCTGCGAGCTGCACCGGGTGGATCCCGCGGACAGACTCCGGGTCCTTACCCCCTTACTGGACCCCAAATCCGTGGCATTGTACCGCCAACTGGGAGAGGCAGAGAAAGGGGACTACGAACTATTCAAAAAGGCCCTGCTACGAGAGTTTGGGCTGACTCCTGAGATGTACCGGGAAAGATTCCGGAGTCAAGATAAAACCCCTGAGATCTCATATTTGCAACTAGCCGTCCGCATGGAAAGATACGCCAGCAAGTGGGCTGGTGGGGCCCAGACGAAGGAGGACCTGATTAAACTGCTGGTACTGGAGCAATTGTATGAGCGGTGCCCATCCGACCTGAGGCTGTGGTTGGTGGACAGAAAGCCAGAGAACCCGCGACACGCCGGGCAGCTGGCTGATGAGTTTGTAAAGAGCCGGTCAGGGGGTGGCAGGGAGGAGCCCCAAAGGAACAGGCCCGCCGCGATGCAGAGAGAGAGTCACCCTGGGACCTCCCAAAGGGGGAATATGGGGAATCCCCTCCCACGGGGAAGGCCCAGCATCAGGGACAACCGACCGGCTCGAGGGGACCCACGGGACCTGAGCTGCTATTACTGCGGCCGAAGAGGCCACGTTCGGGCCCAGTGCCCCAAGCTCAAGGACAGACTGAGCAGACCGAACCCGCACCGGGTTAACTTGGTAGAGGCCCAGACGGACGAGGGGCAGGCTTCCCACGCAAGAGGGGCTGGCAGCTTATCAACTGCTCAAGAGAGAGAAGGGCCCCCGGCCAGCTTCTCTGGGGGGCCAGATGCTCCGGATTCAAAGTTCTCCGTTTACAGGGTTGGCGCGGGGCTGTCCCTGCGGAGCGAGTGCCTTGTTCCCCTGGAGGTGGATGGGAAGAAAGTTTATGGATACTGGGACACGGGCGCAGAGGTGACACTGGTCCGGCCCGAGGTGGTGGCCCCAGATCGGGTGGTGCCCAACACCTTCCTGACCCTGACCGGGGTGGGCGGGACCCCATTCAAGGTTCCCGTAGCGAGGGTACACCTGAAATGGGGGGCCAAGGAGGGCCCCAAGGACGTGGGAGTGCACCACCATTTGCCCACTGAGGTGTTGATGGGGGGGGACCTAGAGGACTGGCCAAGCAGCCCCCAGACCGCCTTAGTCGTGACCCGTAGCCAGAGCCGGCGAGGGGCACTACGCCCTGACCTTGGGAAGGATGTCCCACCGGAGGCACCGAACCCTTCCCGGGTGGGGAGGGAACACCCAAGGACAGGCCGCGGGGTGGCTGGGGCTTCCGACCCAGCCGACGAGAGGGAGCAGGTCCCCATCCCTTCCTCAGCCGCCGAGTTCCAGGCCGAGTTGCAGAAGGACCCCTCCCTGCGGAAGCTAAGGGGCCTGGCTGACCTCAGTGTGGGACAGACCATGAGGAGAGGATGCAAGGAGAGGTTCCTGTGGGAGAAGGGGTTCCTGTACCGAGAGTGGGCTCCCCCGGGGGAAGTGGAGTCGTGGGGGATCAGGAGGCAGCTGGTGGTTCCCCAGAAGTTTCGCCACAAGCTACTGTACCTGGCCCATGACATCCCTCTCGCAGGGCATCAGGGGATCCGGCGCACCAGGCAGAGGCTGCTACAGAACTTTTACTGGCCCGGGGTCTTCACCAACGTCCGGCAGTACTGCCGATCCTGTGACCCCTGCCAGAGGGTGGGGAAGGCCCGGGACAAGGGGAAGGCAGCATTGAGACCTTTGCCCATCATAGAGGAGCCTTTCCAGAAGGTGGCCATGGACATAGTGGGACCTCTCAGCAAGACGACCCGGTCTGGGAAGAAATACATCCTGGTGGTGGTAGATTTCGCCACCCGCTACCCCGAGGCAGTGCCCTTATCGTCCATTGAAGCAGACACTGTGGCGGATGCGCTGCTGACCATTTTCAGCCGAGTGGGGTTCCCCAAGGAAGTCTTGACGGACCAAGGGTCCAACTTCATGTCGGCCCTACTCCGGTGCTTGTGGGAGAGATGTGGGGTCCGGCACAACTGGGCCTCAGCATATCACCCCCAATCCAACGGGCTGGTGGAGAGGTTCAATGGGACGCTAAAAATGATGCTGAAAACATTTATGAATCAGCACCCGCAGGACTGGGACAAGTACTTACCTCACCTGCTGTTTGCGTACAGGGAGGTACCCCAGGAGTCTACCGGGTTTTCGCCTTTCGAACTGCTATATGGAAGGCGGGTAAGGGGGCCCCTGGACCTGATGAGAGACGAATGGGAGGGGAATGCCACTCCTGACGGAGAGTCGGTGGTGGAGTATGTCCTGACCTTCCGGGAACGACTTGCCGAGCTCATGGGCCTGGCCAGGGAGAATCTGGCCAGAGCCCAGAGGAAGCAGAAGGTCTGGTATGACCGCACAGCACGGGCCCGCGCCTTCGCCACTGGGGATCAGGTGATGGTCCTCATCCCCGTGAGGAAAAACAAACTCCAGGCCGCCTGGGAAGGGCCCTTCAAGGTTGTCAAGCAACTAAACGAGGTAAACTATGTGGTGGAGCTGTCGAACCGGGCACACCACCACCGGGTGTACCATGTGAATATGATGAAGCCATATTATGACAGGGGGAATATGGTGTTGGCCGTGTGTGGACAGTGGGAGGGGCAGGGAGATGACCCTTTAGTAGATCTATTCCCTGGGACAAGAGTTGGCTTCCCCCTGGAAGCAATTCCCCTCTCTGATCGGCTAACCCCTGCCCAGCGAGCTGAGATCGGAGGGGTGCTGCATCTGTACCAGCAGCTGTTTTCCAACCAGCCTGGACGCACTAATCTGACTGTCCACCGGGTGCAGACAGGATCGCACCCGCCTATAAAATGCTCCCCCTTCCGAGCCACAGGGAAAACTGCTCAGGACCTGGAAAGAGAGGTCAATGACATGCTGGCTTTGGGGGTGATCCAGCCGTCTTCCAGCCCTTGGGCCTCGCCGGTGGTGCTGGTCCCCAAAAAGGACGGGTCGATCCGGTTCTGTGTGGACTATCGGAAGCTCAATGCCATCACTGTAGCCGATGCCTACCCCATGCCCAGGCCGGACGAGCTCCTAGACAAGCTGGGAGGTGCTCGGTACCTTACCACCATGGATCTTACAAAGGGCTATTGGCAAGTGCCGCTGGATGCAGATGCCAGGCTGAAATCGGCCTTTGTCACCCCTCTGGGGCTCTATGAGTTCCTGACCCTGCCCTTCGGCCTCAAGGGAGCGCCGGCCACCTTCCAGCGCCTGGTGGATCAGCTACTGAGGGGGATGGAGAGTTTTGCCGTGGCGTATATCGATGACATCTGTGTCTTTAGCCAGACCTGGGAGGACCACATATCCCAGGTTAGACAAGTGCTGGACCGACTCCAGAAGGCTGGGCTGACCGTAAAACCGGAGAAGTGCAAGGTGGGGATGGCTGAGGTATCCTACCTAGGCCACCGGGTGGGAAGCGGCTGCCTAAAGCCGGAACCAGCCAAAGTGGAGGTGATCAGAGACTGGCCCGCTCCTCAAACCAAAAAGCAGGTCCAAGCCTTTATTGGGATGGCAGGGTACTATCGGAGGTTCGTGCCCCACTTTAGCGCCATAGCCGCCCCCATCACTGAGCTGTGCAAGAAGGGGAAGCCAGACAAAGTGGTCTGGACCGAGGAGTGCCAGGAGGCTCTCCGGGCGCTGAAGGAGGCTCTGGTCAGTGGCCCAGTTCTGGCAAACCCAGACTTTGACAAGCCCTTTATGGTGTTCACCGACGCCTCAGACACAGGACTGGGGGCGGTGTTAATGCAGGAGGATGAAAAGGGGGAGAGACACCCCATCGTGTACCTGAGCAAGAAGTTACTACCCCGGGAGCAGAACTACGCGGCCATCGAGAAGGAATGCCTGGCCATGGTGTGGGCCCTCAAGAAACTAGAGCCATATCTCTTTGGGCGTCACTTCACCGTGCACACCGACCACTCTCCCCTGACCTGGCTGCACCAGATGAAAGGAGCCAACGCCAAGCTCCTGAGATGGAGCCTGCTCCTGCAGGATTATGACATGGACGTGGTCCATGTGAAGGGACGTGACAACCTGATAGCGGACGCGTTGTCCCGGAGAGGGAGCCCTGAACTTCC
>NW_027056124.1:0-6000 GCF_011386835.1 Chrysemys picta bellii
AAAAAAGTCTTTTCTCACTGCGTCGCTGTCCTGTGAACACCCTGATGTCTTGTAAGGTGTGGGCCCTGAGTGAAACTTTTCCCGCACTCACAGCATCTATAAGGTCTCTTCCCTTTTGCACGAAGCATATCCCAGTTGCATTATATTCACTTATATGTACATGGCAGAGGGGCATTGCTGGCACATGATGGCATATATAACATTAATGGATGTGCAGGTGAATGAGCCCTTGATGGTGTGGCTGATGTGGTTGGGTCCTCTGATGCTGTTGCCAGAGTAGATATGGGGACAGAGTAGGCAACGAGGTTTGCTACAGGGATAGGTTCCTGGGTTGGTGTTTCTGTGGTGTGGTGTGTAGTTGCTGGTGAGTATTTGCTTAAGGTTGGGGGGTTGTCTGTAAGTGAGGACTGGCCTGCCTCCCAAGGTCTGTGAGAGTGAGGGATCATTTTCCAGGATAGGTTGTAGATCGTGGATAATGCGCTGGAGAGGTTTTAGCTGGGGACTGTATGTGATGGCCAGTGGTGTTCTGTTATTGTCCTTGTTGGGCCTGTCCTGTAGTAGGTGATTTCTGGGTACCCGTCTTGCTCTGTCAATCTGTTTCCTCACTTCCCCAGGTGGGTATTGTAGTTTTACGAATGCTTGATAAAGATCTTGTAGATGTTTGTCTCTGTCTGAGGGGTTGGAGCAAATTCGGTTGTATCTTAGGGCTTGGCTGTAGACAATGGATTGTGTGATGTGTCTTGGATGGAAGCTGGAGGCATGTAGGTAAGTGTAGCGGTCAGTAGGTGAGCACTCATAGGGGCGCTCTCCCGTGTGGATCCTCTGATGTGTATTGAGGGCTTTCTTGACAATGAATTTTTCCCCGCATTCATGGCACTCATAGGGTCTCACTCCAGTGTGGATCCTTTGATGTGTAATAAGAGCTGGACTCTGTGTGAACATTTTTCCACACTCAGAGCACTGATGAGGTATCTTTCCCTTGTGGATATTCTGATGTCCAGTAAGGTCTGAGCTGACAGTGAACCTTTTCCCGCACTCACTGCATTCGTAGGGTTTCCCTCCTGTGTGGATCCTCTGATGTTTATTAAGGGCTGAGCTCTGAGTGAAGCTTTTCCCGCACTCACAGCATTCGTAGGGTTTCTCCCCTGTGTGGATTCTCTGATGTTTTAAAAGGCCTGAGTGGTTAGTGAAATGTTTTCCACACTCAGTGCATGTGTCTTTTCTCTCTCCTGTGGGTATTCTCGCCTGGGCTGTGGTTTCCAGGAGGTCCTGGTGAGTTCCCTGACAATTAATGGAGTTACCCACTTTCTCCACTGGCTGGTTTCTCTGCTCCCTCTCTGGCCTGTGCTGACTCCCACAGGCTTTGCCCTGCACACGATGTCGGGACACATTCCCTCTGGAGCCGTGCGATAATCCCCCATGTGGTGCCACTTGCTCAGAATCTTCCTGCTAAGGATTCTGCTTCTTCTCCTCACTCACCATCCCAGCACCTGCTGGGACAGAGAGAGAAACCTCAGACACAGGGATGGAAAGGGGAAAACAACCAAAATTAGAGCTGGAGAGACAGAAAAGAAACCTAGTAGCTGGATTCTCCACAACTCTTCCCCACAGGGGAGAGAGGAGGGGAACAATTCTGCCTCCACATCCCCTCAGGGAGGGAGCTCTGCCAGGTGTCAGGATGCGCAGGAAGCCATGAGCGACAGCTGCCCTGAGGATACACGGCCTCCTGGGGATACTCCTGAACCCCGAGAGCTCACAAGGCTTTTAGGGACTCCCAGCTGTTTCCTTCGGGCACTGAGAGCTTTGAGTTGGTTTAATGATCCCTCACCTGCGCAGGCACCTCTGGGGATCTCTCCTTCCTCACAGCCCTGGAGATCCGGGACCCACGGCTCCTCCCCTCGTTCCAGCTGGGAGTTCACATCAGGTTTGGAAACTGGACACCCTGCTCAGGAGAAAGAAAACAAGGGAGATCAGGGAATTCATGGGACGTTTCTATTACTTTAACCCCAGCCCATTTTACAGCAGGGAAAGGCTGGGGGCAGCTCCCCAGGTGCAGGAGACTCTGCGTATGAGGGATTTAACTCTCCCCATCTCTGCTGGGAACACACACAGCCAGACACTGCTCAGCAAACGGGCTCCTAAAACACAGAGACAGGAACTCCACGTTCCAGGAAGTTAAGGCCCCAGCCAGAGGTGAAGTTACCCTGGACCTGCTTCTTCATCCCAGAGAGAAACCCCGAGAGAATGGGGGAGTTGTAGGAGAGCTGGGACCGGTGAGCACGGGCTGGTGGGATTCAGCGCAGTGAGGAATAGGAGGGACAGGGGGTGTCACCGAATGTCATATCTCAGGATGTGTCTACACTTGAGACACCATGACTGGAGTGCTGTAGTGGGTCAGTGTAGATATTCAGCAATGGGAAGGTTCTGCTGTCAGGGTAGGTCATCCACCTCCCGCAGAGGCAATAGCTAGTCCACAGAAGCATCATTTTCTGCATAAAAACCAACTATTCTAACTACCCTAAATTCCACAGGTGCATTCAGATGGCCTTGAAATGTGCTGGTTTCTATGGTCATTCATGGACGGGTTACTGGTCCCAGTATGAGGTGACTGGTTAAAGATGTTCCTGAGATTCAGCCCCACCACCCTAGGCAGCTTTTGACAAAATCATCTTCGTCTTGAAATGTTTTTTGCACACAACTGGGGCTGAAACTGGTTCTAATTGTCCCTGGACTGATCACAGTCACTTGGCGTTGATCTGTTAATACAGGACACCCCGTCTTCTACAGGAAACCAGCTCTGAAAGCCAATAGCTGCGGAATCTGGAATCTCAGAGCAGCACAAGTCAAACTGAGCAGTCGCTGACCTGGAAATGCACACGTGCTGCCAGACTACGTCCCTATGAAGTGCGCGAGGGTTGCCAGCAATCTGCTGGCCCAGGGAAAGGTTTGCTCAAGGGGATGGGCTGCGGCCACTGAACCTGAACGACACCCATGAACTGAAGCCTGAGCCCGAGCTCCGATAGCTTTCACACTATGTGTGTGGTGCATTTTTCTTGCATTCGGCAGAAGTTCCTCTTGGAAGCTTTGCCCTTTTATACCAAAATGTTTGTGTTAAGATTAATAGTTTAAAGTTCTCTGAACTAAAAAACCCACTTTCTTGCCCAGTCTGCACTTAAACTTTTTGCTAGCCTAGCTCTGTGTGATGGGGGTATGAAAAATCACACCGCTGACCAACACAGCTATGCTGGGAAAAGCTCTAGGGTAGACATACAGCTATGAAGAACCACTGAGAAGAACATGCCACCGTTTGTGTTGTGTTCCACGGATCGGAATACCAGCATTTTCCTGCATGTGTGTCAGCTGTGGATGACTGGGAGCAGCTTGGCAGAGATGTGACTGTGATATGAAGAGAGCTACATGTAAAACTTGGGGGCCTAGTCTGCCTCATGCCCGTGCTAAGGGCTGGAGGCTGGGTCCGTGAAGGTGCACAGGGGTGAGTTCTTGTCACTGAGATTGTCAGCATCCTGGTGACATATGTGCTAGTGATCCTCAGGGCTCAGTGAGAGCTAAGCGAAGTCTGTGACTCAGGAGGAAACCTCGGGGCGAGGGGAAAGGGGTGATCTCACTTTGCAGGTCCGAGCTGGTTTGTATGGAGTGGGATCAGTGTGTGAGTGCCGGCCAGGGGTCACAAGTTTCTGTTTGTCACATTGGACCTAAATCCAAGTTTTGCCCTAGCAAAGAGAAGATGTCAGACTTCGTGCTGTGCTGCCCCTGTGCGCTGTTCCCAGAGCGTCCTGTAGCAGGGGAGGGCAGAGCGCTAGGGTGTGTGTCACTGGCTTGTTGGGGTGTTGCTGAAACAGGGCAGAGTAGAGGTTGCATTGTGGGGATGCCATAAGCCTTAACTCTGCATTTCCCCTCCTAAGAACCGAGGGGACAGGAACCCTTACCCAGCGAGGTCACGTCTCATAGTTCTCCTGCATGACGTCTCTGTAGAGGGCTCTCTGAGCGGGGTCCAGCAGAGCCCCCTGCCCCGCGGTGAAATACACAGCCACCTACTGGAAGCTCACCGGCCCCTGAAACAACAGGTGCCCCCCACTCAGTGCCTGCTGCCCCAGCCACAACTCCACTATTCATGGGGGAAAGGAGCCAATCAAATGGAAGCTCTGAGGGGCTCGCAGTCAGAGACCAACCCCCAAACCCACTCATAAGAACAGCCAGCCTGAGTCAGACCAAAGGTCCATCTAGCCCAGTATCCTGTCTGCCGACAGTGGCCAGTGCCAGACGCCTCAGAGGGAATGAACAGAACAGGGAATCATCAAGTGATTCACCTGTCGCCTATTCCCAGTTTCTAGCAAACAGAGACCAGGGACACCGTCCTGCCCATCCTGGCTAATAGCCATCGATGAACCTGCCCTCCATGAATCTATCTGGTACCAGAGCATCCAGGAAACACCCCAGGTGGAGGGGACGAAGAGAGAGCCCCTGGTCTCTCCCAGCAGATCCATCACACACCTACTAGCCAGGGGCTGATACAGGAGATGGAGCCCTGGCAGGGTCCAGGGACAATTCCCTGGTAGATACCAACACCCTCCTCATTGCGAGGAGCTGGATATGAAGGGAAGGGCAGGGCCCCTACGCTGCCCCTTTCATATTTCGCAGCTGCCATTGGTCAGTCGGGTCAGGCTCCAGCACTGGGAGCCTGGTCAGTGTTTCCTAACCTCACCTAGGTGGGTTGTTTCCTCTCCCACAAATTAGGGCATTTCCCCTCCGAACCGCATGGCTCTGATCCTAGAATCCAGGGCACTTATTAAACAAGTCCCAGCAGGTTTGCCAGCCCCTGGCCTCCTCCCTTTCTCCACCCTGGGAATTTCCTGCCCCGCTCCCACCTCCAAACCAGACCCAAACCTTCCCACCCCCTGTGTATTGCTGCCCCCTCCCTCCTGCAGCAACCCACCAGCCACCCCCCAAGAACCCCTACCTGAACTGGCTCCGCTGCAGCCATTTCTCTGCCCTGTGCCAAGGGCTGGAGCGAAGCGTGGGCGTCATTCTGCAGCCTGGCAGGGCGAGAAGGGCAGTTGTGGAGGTGGGAGAACAGGCTTTAGGTACCTTCCCATCACGATTCCCCAGGTTCTTTCCCTGCAGACAGACCCCGAGATTCTGCCACGCTGGGTGACACGTGACAAGGAGAGAAAAGGGGATGAACTGGAGGGAATTTCTACAGACAGGGAAAGCGCGGGCGGGGGATGAATCTTCTCTGGGCGGGGGGAAGGGGGGAGTAGCTCCCTGCCCCGCCTCTGCAGCCCGAGACTCTGCCCACACTCCGCCCCCCACTCGCCCCCTCCTGCTGTTCCCCAGGGTCTCTCCTCCGCCCCCTCCCCATAGCACAGAGGGGTGAGGGGGGAGCGGAGAGGCAGGGAGATGACTGGCAGGGAGGGGGTGGCGAGGAAGAACCTGGCAGGTGGGGGGCGGGATGAGGAGGTACAGGCGGCGAGTTGTAGGGGCTCGTGGTGCCTGGGCACCAGGAATATTCCTGGCCTGGGGCCCGGCTCCACAAATGTTCGGGGCCGGGTCTCTCCCGCGACCCTGCCTGCCACCCCCATGCGTCCCCCAGTCCCTCCTGCCACCCCCGCACCCTCCTTCCCCTCCCCCCCACCTGCCGCCCCCGCACACTCCCCCCCCCCCGCCATGCGGCCCCCGGTCCCACCTGCCTCCCCCAGGCGATTAAAAAAGGCCCATCCCTGCGCTGCGGCCCCTGGGGGAGTGAGGGGGGCAGCAGCGTGCGGAGACCCCCTGGCCTATGCCGCCTAGGAGCCGCTGCCCCAGGTAAATGCTGTATCCTCCACCTGCTCCAAGAGCCTGCACCCCACCGCCTACCCCCACATCCCTTCCCGCCCCCAAACTCCCTCCCCGCCAACCCAAACTCCCTCCCAGGCCCTGTACCCTCTCACCCCTCCTGCACCCAACCCCTGTCCCTGCCCAGAGCCTGCATCCAGCACCCAC
>NW_027056125.1:0-6000 GCF_011386835.1 Chrysemys picta bellii
GGCTCTCTGTGGATGAACTGTGCAAGCATGGAGAGTCAGAAATCCTTGACCCACCCTGGAGCAGGGTGGCAGCCTGGTGACTGGAGTAGCAGTTGCTTGCAGCCCCCTCTCCTTCCTACCCTCCTCCTAACATCACTTGGGCTATTAGAGCCTGATCCAAAGCCCCCTGGAGTCAAAGGAAGCTATGTGGGCAAAATCTTTGCATGGACGTCACTAAGGGTATGTCTACACTACGGGATTAATCCGAATTTATATAATTCGGATTTGAAAAACAGGTTGTATAAAGTCGAAATGTATGTGGCCACACTAAGCACATTAATTCGGTGGTGTGCGTCCAAGTACCGGGGCTAGCGTCGATTTCTGCACCATTGCACTGTGGGTAGCTATCCCATAGCTATCCCATAGTTCCCGCAGTCTCCCGCGCCCATTGGGATTGTGGGTTAAGATCCCAGTGCCTGATGGGACAAAAAACATCGTTGCAGGTGGTTCTGGGTACAGCCTCACCTCCTCCCTCCCTCCCTGCATGAAAGCAACGGACGGCAGACAACCATTTTCGCGCCTTTTTTCCTGGGTGGGTGAACACTGCAGACTCCATACCACGGCAAGCATGGAGCCCGCTGAGCTCAAGACAGCAGTCATGAACATTGTAAACACCTCGCGCGTTCTCGTGGAGTTTATGCTCAGCCAGGACCAGAAAAACGAGGCGAGGAGGCAGCGGCGGCGGCAGCGCAGCGACAAGCATGATGAGGACATTGACATGGACATGGACACGGATACAGAATTCTGTGAAACCACGGGCCCCGGTGCTTTGGAGATCATGTTGTTAATGGGGCAGATTCTATCCATGGAACGCCGATTCTGGGCAAGGGAAACCAGCACAGACTGGTGGGACCGCATAGTGTTGCAGGTCTGGGACGATTCCCAGTGGCTGCGGAACTTTCGCATGCGTAAGGGCACTTTCATGGAACTTTGTGACTTGCTGTCCCCTGCCCTGAAACACCAGAATACCAAGATGAGAGCAGCCCTCACAGTTGAGAAGCGCGTGGCGATAGCCCTGTGGAAGCTTGCAACGCCAGACAGCTACCGGTCAGTCAGGAATCAATTTGGAGTGGGCAAATCTACTGTGGGGGCTGCTGTGATGCAAGTAGCCAAAGCAATCACTCAGGTGCTGCTACGAAAGTTAGTGATTCTGGGAAATGTGCAGGCTATAGTGGATGGTTTTGCTGGAATGGGATTCCCTAACTGTGGTGGGGCGATAGACGGAACCCATATCCCTATCTTGGCACCGGAGCACCAAGCCACTGAGTACATAAACCGCAAGGGGTACTTTTCAATGGTGCTGCAAGCACTTGTGGATCACAAGGGACGTTTCACCAACATCAACGCGGGCTGGGCGGGAAGGGTTCATGACGCTCGCGTCTTCAGGAACACTACTCTGTTTAAAGGGCTGCAGCAAGGGACTTACTTTCCGGACCAGAAAATAACTGTTGGGGATGTTGAGATGCCAATAGTTATTCTTGGGGACCCAGCCTACCCCTTAATGCCATGGCTCATGAAGCCGTACACAGGCAGCCTGGACAGGAGTCAGGAGCTGTTTAACTACAGGCTAAGCAAGTGCAGAATGGTGGTAGAATGTGCATTTGGCCGTTTAAAAGGTCGCTGGCGATCATTATTGACTCGCTCTGACCTCAGCCAAAGAAATCTCCCCATTGTTATTTCTGCTTGCTGTGAGCTCCACAATCTCTGTGAAAGTAAGGGGGAGACCTTTATGGCGGGGTGGGAGGCTGAGGCAAATCGCCTGGCTGCTGATTACGCGCAGCCAGACACCAGGGCGATTAGAAGAGCACACCAGGAAGCGCTGTGCATCAGAGAAGCTTTAAAAACCAGTTTCATGACTGGCCAGGCTACAGTGTGAAATATCTGTTTGTTTATCCTTCATGAAAACCCGCCCCCTTTATTGACTGATTTTCTGTAAGGAACCCACCCTCCCCCTTCCCCCAGCTTTCTTTCAAACCAAATAAAGTCACTATCGTTTAAAAATTATTTATTCTTTATTAATAGATTAGAAAAAGAGGGAGGGAACCCGGGTGGTATTTGGGAGGAGGATTGCTGGGAAGGAAAAAGCCACAAAGAAAAGGTTAAAAAAATGACAGCCTTTTGCTTGGGCTGTCTACTGGGGTGGAATGGGAAGGTGTACGGAGCCTCCCCCCCCCCCCCCCCCCCCCCGCGTTCTTACACGTCTGGGTGAGGAGGATACGGAACATGGGGAGGGGGGAGGGTGGAACGGGCTGAAGCGGCAGTCTGTTTTCCAGCAGCCGTTCCTGAAGCTCCACCAGACGCCGGAGCATGTCTGTTTGCTCACGCAGCAGCCCCAGCGTTGCATCCTGCCTCCTCTGGTCTTCCTGCCGCCACCTCTCATCTCGAGCGTCCCTCCTGTCCTCACGTTGGTCCCTCCTGTCCTCACGTTCACTGGCTTCTTTCCTATACTTTGAAACTGTTTCCTTCCACTCATTCAGATGAGCTCTGTCACTGCGGCTGGATTCCATAATTTCAGAAAACATCTCGTCTCGCGTTCTCTTCTTACGACGCCTTATCTGTGATAACCTTCGGGATGGAGGAGGGAGGCTTGAGGAATTTGCAGCTGCTGTAGGGAGGGGAAAAAAGAGAGACTTGTTTAAAAAGCTACGTTTTGCAGAACAATGCTTATACTCTTTCACGGTGACCAACACTATTCACATTACATAGCACATGTGATTTCTGTGCAAGGTCGCATTTTGCCTCTTAATGCTGAGTGCCTGTGGCTTTGCTGCTAGAGATCACAGGTCTGGGCAACAGAATTCAGCTTGCATGCGGCCATGGTAAGCCATTGTTTTACAGCTTCTGCGCCCTCCTTTCCCACATACCAGGCATAGCCTGTAGAGTGCTGCGGTTTTTCTGTTAACATTCAGCAGCAGCAGAAAACAAACTAACCACCCCCCCCTCGCCATGAATTCTCTGGGATGATCGCTGTACCCCTCCCCCCCACCGCGTGGCTGGTATCAGGGAAGATCCCTGCAGGCACCAAACTAACCACCACCCCCCCCGCCGCCGCCCCCCTCCCGCCATGAATTCTCTGGGATGATCACGGTACCCCTCCCCCCACCGCGTGGCTGGTAACAGGGAAGATCCCTGCTAGCCAAACGCGAAAAACTCAGGGCCAATTTCCCATCTGCGCTTGGCTAACTGCAGGGAAGGATTTATATTCCGCCACAGGCAAACAGCCCAGTAGGAACGGCCACCTCTGTCCCCTTAATTAAGTTCCCGTATTTCAACCAGGTTACCAGGAGTGATATCACTCTCCTGAGGATTACACAGCAAGATAAAGAACGGATGTTGCTTGAATGCCAGCAAACACCGGGACCATACGCTGCCAGGTTTTGTCAGGCAATGATACCAGATTACTTGCTGCAAGCATGGCGTGGTCAAGTGTCCTACCATGGAGGAGGGAATAAGGATGCACTGCCCAGAAACCTTGTGGCAAGGCTTTTGGAGTACCTCCAGGAGAGCTTCATGGAGATGTCCCTGGAGGATTTCCGCTCCATCCCCAGACACGTTAACAAACTTTTCCAGTAGCTGAACTGACCGCGAATGCATCCCAAGTCCTCAGGGCAAAGTAATCATTAAAAACCGTTTGCTTTTAAAACAAGTTTTATATTTTAAAAGGTAAACTCACCTGAGGTCCCTTCCATGGGGTCAGAGTCTTGGGTACTGGCTTGGGAGGCTTGGGAGGGTACTTCAGTCAGGGTGAGAAAAAGATCCTGGCTGTTGGGGAGAACGGAGTGCTGTGTGCTCTCTGAAAGCTCATCCTCCTCCTCCTCCTCCTCCTCTCCCCCATCGGCAGAATCCTCAGGCGTCGCTGATGAGACTATCCCTGACCCAGAATCCACGATCACAGGTGGGGTAGTGGTGGCAGCCCCCCCTAGAATTGCATGCAGCTCGGCGTAGAAGCGGCATGTCCGCGGCTCTGACCCGGAGCGACCGTTTGCCTCCTTTGTTTTTTGATAGGCTTGTCTGAGCTCCTTGACTTTCACGCGGCACTGCTCAGAGTCCCTATTGTGGCCTCTCTCCATCATGCCCTTGGAAATTTTTTCAAAAGTTTTTGCATTTCGTCTTTTAGAACGAAGTTCTGCAAGCACTGAATCCTCTCCCCATACAGCGATCAGATCCAGTACCTCCCTCACGGTCCATGCTGGTGCTCTTTTTCGATTATCAGCCTGCATGGTTACCTGTGCTGATGAGCTATCTGTGGTTACCTGTGCTCTCCACGCTGGGCAAACAGGAAATGAAATTCAAATGTTCGCGGGGCTTTTCCTGTCTACCTGGCCAGTGCATCCGAGTTTAGATTGCTGTCCAGAGCGGTCACAATGATGCACTGTGGGATAGCTCCCGGAGGCCAATACCATCGAATTGCGGCCACACTATCCCTAATTCGAAATGTTAAAATCAATTTTGGCGCTACTCCGCTCGTCGGGGTGGAGTACAGAAATCGATTTAAAGGGCCCTTTACATCGAAATAAATAGCGTCGTTGTGTGGACGGTTGCAGGGTAAATTCGAATTAAAGCTGATAAATCCGAATTAAAGTCGTAGTGTAGACCAGGCCTAACTCTGGCTCTCCAGGCCTTTGCATAGGATAACAAATTCAATAGTCTTGCCCCTGCCACACATCCGTGTCCTCCTATGCACCAGTCTACTCAGGCCTAATTCAGAGACCACCTCCCTAGAGGGGGAGAACCCCTCTATTTTTAATGAGCAAGTGCAAGACTTCACTGGCATGGACATCACAAACGAAGGTGGGGAGCAATAAGGATTTAACTGTTCTGAGTTCTTGCTTTTAAATACGCTACCTAAATAATAACACAGATAGACGTTTAATCCTGACCTTGGTGCACACCGCTACAGGAAATTCCTATTAACGTAATGAGAGTTAAGCCCCTGCATGGAGAGAGGAATAGCCCCGTATTGTTTCATTGTCTTGCAAAGCCTTGTGAGCCTTCAGTCTGTGAGCTGATTGCATGGAACACCTTTCTTTAGTAACACATTACAGTGATGATCCTGTTAGTTAATGCTGGGTTTTCACAGGAAATCCTATAGAAGCACTGTCTGTCTGACAGCCACCTTGTATCATGAGGCCCTCCTTGCTATTCGTGTCACCACAACCCAGTAGCCATTATTTGAAAGAGTTGCACTTTTGTTTAAACTGAGGATCTTGTAGCCATCTTTTTATTGTTTGGCGTTTCAGCTCCTGTAACTGGGTTTTAGAAGATTATTCTGGCAGTTCTAATTCCCGGACAAGTGAGTTTTGAATGAAAATCATTAAAACTTCCCCAAGCCCCAGCTTCCAACCAAATTAAAATAACCTATTACTCAACTGGTGTTCGAGAGAGAGAGACTTGTTTCCCAATATAGTCAGGTCTTGCTCTAGACAATAGTGAAATCTAGCATAGGAAAGCTTTCAGTCCTAGATGAATTGCTGAGCATTTAATGTAACCTTTGTAAATGGCAGACTGTGATTAAAAATTAGTTTGGTAGCCTCTTCCATCAAACACAAGAAACGCATGGTAATCTGTCTTGCTCTGAAGGTGAGCTCTCTGGAAGGAGGGCCTTCTCAGGAGGCAGCTGAACAGAGAGAATTGACGCTCTTCGTGTAGATAATACAGTCTCAAATATTGAAAGCTCCTTGGAGCAGTGACCTGTTTATGAAACAGTAACACTCAGCAATTGCTGGATAGAGGCCAGGCCGGGCAATGTGCCAAATGCTCTCAACTCAGCTTTTGTACCTGGGAGGGTGCGGTGGTGGTGATCTAGTGCTGGCTTTTCCCCATCTCTTCCTTCTAAATGTCACGTAGGAAGATACATCACTATAGGAATAATCATTGTTGGGGTCTCTGCGAGTTATGTGGTGTCCCATGTGCTTTCGGGAGTGGAGAATGCATGAAATTTTTTTTTTTTTTTTTAAGACC
>NW_027056126.1:0-6000 GCF_011386835.1 Chrysemys picta bellii
TACTCAGGGCTCGGCCTCCTTCCCAGCACCCAGCCCCTGCCGGCCCCTACAAACAAACACACAAGAACACACAAGGACAGATGCAAATACAGGTACCTTCTCCTCCAATGAGAACTCCCTCTCAAACTCCCCTGTTTGCTGCCGCTGCTCGCAGCTGCCTGGCTGGGCGGCCGCTTTTATGGGCCCCTTGATCAGCCAAGCTCCGCCCCCTACTCAGGGCTCGGCGTCCTTCCCAGCACCCAGCCCCTGCCGGCCCCTACAAACAAACACACAAGAACACACAAGGACAGATGCAAATACAGGTACCTTCTCCTCCAATGAGAACTCCCTCTCAAACTCCCCTGTTTGCTGCCGCTGCTCGCAGCTGCCTGGCTGGGCGGCCGCTTTTATGGGCCCCTTGATCAGCCAAGCTCCGCCCCCTACTCAGGGCTCGGCGTCCTTCCCAGCACCCAGCCCCTGCCGGCCCCTACAAACAAACACACAAGAACACACAAGGACAGATGCAAATACAGGTACCTTCTCCTCCAATGAGAACTCCCTCTCAAACTCCCCTGTTTGCTGCCGCTGCTCGCAGCTGCCTGGCTGGGCGGCCGCTTTTATGGGCCCCTTGATCAGCCAAGCTCCGCCCCCTACTCAGGGCTCGGCGTCCTTCCCAGCACCCAGCCCCTGCCGGCCCCTACAAACAAACACACAAGAACACACAAGGACAGATGCAAATACAGGTACCTTCTCCTCCAATGAGAACTCCCTCTCAAACTCCCCTGTTTGCTGCCGCTGCTCGCAGCTGCCTGGCTGGGCGGCCGCTTTTATGGGCCCCTTGATCAGCCAAGCTCCGCCCCCTACTCAGGGCTCGGCGTCCTTCCCAGCACCCCGCCCCTGCCGGCCCCTACAAACAAACACACAAGAACACACAAGGACAGATGCAAATACAGGTACCTTCTCCTCCAATGAGAACTCCCTCTCAAACTCCCCTGTTTGCTGCCGCTGCTCGCAGCTGCCTGGCTGGGCGGCCGCCTTTATGGGCTCCTTGATCAGCCAAGCTCCGCCCCCTACTCAGGGCTCGGCGTCCTTCCCAGCACCCAGCCCCTGCCGGCCCCTACAAACAAACACACAAGAACACACAAGGACAGATGCAAATACAGGTACCTTCTCCTCCAATGAGAACTCCCTCTCAAACTCCCCTGTTTGCTGCCGCTGCTCGCAGCTGCCTGGCTGGGCGGCCGCTTTTATGGGCCCCTTGATCAGCCAAGCTCCGCCCCCTACTCAGGGCTCGGCCTCCTTCCCAGCACCCAGCCCCTGCCGGCCCATACAAACAAACACACAAGAACACACAAGGACAGATGCAAATACAGGTACCTTCTCCTCCAATGAGAACTCCCTCTCAAACTCCCCTGTTTGCTGCCGCTGCTCGCAGCTGCCTGGCTGGGCGGCCGCTTTTATGGGCCCCTTGATCAGCCAAGCTCCGCCCCCTACTCAGGGCTCGGCGTCCTTCCCAGCACCCAGCCCCTGCCGGCCCCTACAAACAAACACACAAGAACACACAAGGACAGATGCAAATACAGGTACCTTCTCCTCCAATGAGAACTCCCTCTCAAACTCCCCTGTTTGCTGCCGCTGCTCGCAGCTGCCTGGCTGGGCGGCCGCTTTTATGGGCCCCTTGATCAGCCAAGCTCCGCCCCCTACTCAGGGCTCGGCGTCCTTCCCAGCACCCAGCCCCTGCCGGCCCTTACAAACAAACACACAAGAACACACAAGGACAGATGCAAATACAGGTACCTTCTCCTCCAATGAGAACTCCCTCTCAAACTCCCCTGTTTGCTGCCGCTGCTCGCAGCTGCCTGGCTGGGCGGCCGCTTTATGGGCCCCTTGATCAGCCAAGCTCCGCCCCCTACTCAGGGCTCGGCGTCCTTCCCAGCACCCCGCCCCTGCCGGCCCCTACAAACAAACACACAAGAACACACAAGGACAGATGCAAATACAGGTACCTTCTCCTCCAATGAGAACTCCCTCTCAAACTCCCCTGTTTGCTGCCGCTGCTCGCAGCTGCCTGGCTGGGCGGCCGCTTTTATGGGCCCCTTGATCAGCCAAGCTCCGCCCCCTACTCAGGGCTCGGCGTCCTTCCCAGCACCCAGCCCCTGCCGGCCCCTACAAACAAACACACAAGAACACACAAGGACAGATGCAAATACAGGTACCTTCTCCTCCAATGAGAACTCCCTCTCAAACTCCCCTGTTTGCTGCCGCTGCTCGCAGCTGCCTGGCTGGGCGGCCGCTTTTATGGGCCCCTTGATCAGCCAAGCTCCGCCCCCTACTCAGGGCTCGGCGTCCTTCCCAGCACCCCGCCCCTGCCGGCCCCTACAAACAAACACACAAGAACACACAAGGACAGATGCAAATACAGGTACCTTCTCCTCCAATGAGAACTCCCTCTCAAACTCCCCTGTTTGCTGCCGCTGCTCGCAGCTGCCTGGCTGGGCGGCCGCCTTTATGGGCTCCTTGATCAGCCAAGCTCCGCCCCCTACTCAGGGCTCGGCGTCCTTCCCAGCACCCAGCCCCTGCCGGCCCCTACAAACAAACACACAAGAACACACAAGGACAGATGCAAATACAGGTACCTTCTCCTCCAATGAGAACTCCCTCTCAAACTCCCCTGTTTGCTGCCGCTGCTCGCAGCTGCCTGGCTGGGCGGCCGCTTTTATGGGCCCCTTGATCAGCCAAGCTCCGCCCCCTACTCAGGGCTCGGCCTCCTTCCCAGCACCCAGCCCCTGCCGGCCCATACAAACAAACACACAAGAACACACAAGGACAGATGCAAATACAGGTACCTTCTCCTCCAATGAGAACTCCCTCTCAAACTCCCCTGTTTGCTGCCGCTGCTCGCAGCTGCCTGGCTGGGCGGCCGCTTTTATGGGCCCCTTGATCAGCCAAGCTCCGCCCCCTACTCAGGGCTCGGCGTCCTTCCCAGCACCCAGCCCCTGCCGGCCCCTACAAACAAACACACAAGAACACACAAGGACAGATGCAAATACAGGTACCTTCTCCTCCAATGAGAACTCCCTCTCAAACTCCCCTGTTTGCTGCCGCTGCTCGCAGCTGCCTGGCTGGGCGGCCGCTTTTATGGGCCCCTTGATCAGCCAAGCTCCGCCCCCTACTCAGGGCTCGGCGTCCTTCCCAGCACCCAGCCCCTGCCGGCCCTTACAAACAAACACACAAGAACACACAAGGACAGATGCAAATACAGGTACCTTCTCCTCCAATGAGAACTCCCTCTCAAACTCCCCTGTTTGCTGCCGCTGCTCGCAGCTGCCTGGCTGGGCGGCCGCTTTATGGGCCCCTTGATCAGCCAAGCTCCGCCCCCTACTCAGGGCTCGGCGTCCTTCCCAGCACCCCGCCCCTGCCGGCCCCTACAAACAAACACACAAGAACACACAAGGACAGATGCAAATACAGGTACCTTCTCCTCCAATGAGAACTCCCTCTCAAACTCCCCTGTTTGCTGCCGCTGCTCGCAGCTGCCTGGCTGGGCGGCCGCTTTTATGGGCCCCTTGATCAGCCAAGCTCCGCCCCCTACTCAGGGCTCGGCGTCCTTCCCAGCACCCAGCCCCTGCCGGCCCCTACAAACAAACACACAAGAACACACAAGGACAGATGCAAATACAGGTACCTTCCCCTCCAATGAGAACTCCCTCTCAAACTGCCCTGTTTGCTGCCGCTGCTCGCAGCTGCCTGGCTGGGCGGCCGCTTTTATGGGCCCCTTGATCAGCCAAGCTCCGCCCCCTACTCAGGGCTCGGCGTCGTTCCCATCACCCCGCCCCTGCCGGCCCCTACAAAGAAACACACCAGGACAGATGCAAATACAGGTACCTTCTCCTCCAATGAGAACTCCCTCTCAAACTCCCCTGTTTGCTGCCGCTGCTCGCAGCTGCCTGGCTGGGCGGCCGCTTTTATGGGCCAATTGATCAGCCAAGCTCCGCCCCCTATTCAGGGCTCGGCGTCCTTCCCAGCACCCCGCCACTGCCGGCCCCTACAAACAAACACACAAGAACACACAAGGACAGATGCAAATACAGGTACCTTCTCCTCCAATGAGAACTCCCTCTCAAACTCCCCTGTTTGCTGCCGCTGCTCGCAGCTGCCTGGCTGGGCGGCCGCTTTTATGGGCCCCTTGATCAGCCAAGCTCCGCCCCCTACTCAGGGCTCGGCGTCCTTCCCAGCACCCAGCCCCTGCCGGCCCCTACAAACAAACACACAAGAACACACAAGGACAGATGCAAATACAGGTACCTTCTCCTCCAATGAGAACTCCCTCTCAAACTCCCCTGTTTGCTGCCGCTGCTCGCAGCTGCCTGGCTGGGCGGCCGCTTTTATGGGCCCCTTGATCAGCCAAGCTCCGCCCCCTACTCAGGGCTCGGCGTCCTTCCCAGCACCCCGCCCCTGCCGGCCCCTACAAAGAAACACACCAGGACAGATGCAAATACAGGTACCTTCTCCTCCAATGAGAACTCCCTCTCAAACTCCCCTGTTTGCTGCCGCTGCTCGCAGCTGCCTGGCTGGGCGGCCGCTTTTATGGGCCAATTGATCAGCCAAGCTCCGCCCCCTATTCAGGGCTCGGCGTCCTTCCCAGCACCCCGCCACTGCCGGCCCCTACAAACAAACACACAAGAACACACAAGGACAGATGCAAATACAGGTACCTTCTCCTCCAATGAGAACTCCCTCTCAAACTCCCCTGTTTGCTGCCACTGCTCGCAGCTGCCTGGCTGGGCGGCCGCTTTTCTGGGCCCCTTGATCAGCCAAGCTCCGCCCCCTACTCAGGGCTCGGCGTCCTTCCCAGCACCCCGCCCCTGCCGGCCCCTACAAACAAACACACAAGAACACACAAGGACAGATGCAAATACAGGTACCTTCTCCTCCAATGAGAACTCCCTCTCAAACTCCCCTGTTTGCTGCCGCTGCTCGCAGCTGCCTGGCTGGGCGGCCGCTTTTATGGGCCCCTTGATCAGCCAAGCTCCGCCCCCTACTCAGGGCTCGGCGTCCTTCCCAGCACCCAGCCCCTGCCGGCCCCTACAAACAAACACACAAGAACACACAAGGACAGATGCAAATACAGGTACCTTCTCCTCCAATGAGAACTCCCTCTCAAACTCCCCTGTTTGCTGCCGCTGCTCGCAGCTGTCTGGCTGGGCGGCCGCTTTTATGGGCCCCTTGATCAGCCAAGCTCCGCCCCCTACTCAGGGCTCGGCGTCCTTCCCAGCACCCCGCCCCTGCCGGCCCCTACAAACAAACACACAAGAACACACAAGGACAGATGCAAATACAGGTACCTTCTCCTCCAATGAGAACTCCCTCTCAAACTCCCCTGTTTGCTGCCGCTGCTCGCAGCTGCCTGGCTGGGCGGCCGCTTTTATGGGCCCCTTGATCAGCCAAGCTCCGCCCCCTACTCAGGGCTCGGCGTCCTTCCCAGCACCCCGCCCCTGCCGGCCCCTACAAACAAACACACAAGAACACACAAGGACAGATGCAAATACAGGTACCTTCTCCTCCAATGAGAACTCCCTCTCAAACTCCCCTGTTTGCTGCCGCTGCTCGCAGCTGCCTGGCTGGGCGGCCGCTTTTATGGGCCCCTTGATCAGCCAAGCTCCGCCCCCTACTCAGGGCTCGGCGTCCTTCCCAGCACCCAGTTCCTGCCGGCCCCTACAAACAAACACACAAGAACACACAAGGACAGATGCAAATACAGGTACCTTCTCCTCCAATGAGAACTCCCTCTCAAACTGCCCTGTTTGCTGCCGCTGCTCGCAGCTGCCTGGCTGGGCGGCCGCTTTTATGGGCCCCTTGATCAGCCAAGCTCCGCCCCCTACTCAGGGCTCGGCGTCCTTCCCAGCACCCAGCCCCTGCCGGCCCCTACAAACAAACACACAAGAACACACAAGGACAGATGCAAATACAGGTACCTTCTCCTTCAATGAGAACTCCCTCTCAAACTCCCCTGTTTGCTGC